>NW_024879154.1:744461-815047 GCF_018340385.1 Cyprinus carpio | reverse complement strand
AATAGGGCTCTTCGCCCTCCAGGCTTGAGCCCTAATAATAACAATATAATACCCTAAGGAAAACAAGGCTTGAGCCCTAATATTTGTTAGTTTGGAATGCTAAGATTCTATCAAGGTCTTCGAATACTATAAAAGATACAAGTTCAGTTAGCTATTTAACATGACTGTGACATTTTACCGTTTAAACTTATAAACTCCTTGAGATTTTGTGAAAAGTCAGTTTAATAGTATTGAAATTCAAGTTGAATATGGTAAATTTTTAAAAAAGGTTTTAATTGTTTCTCATATGAACTAATAATATGTTTATGCATGACTTTTTACATCAAGGATCATTTTTTTTTTACAAGCTGTATCTGTTTTCCCTTTTGGAAACCAAGCAATACACTTGTTTTTTTTTCTTTTTAAAAAACAACAATTGCCTCAAGCATAGCTCTGTACATGGTTTTATTTTATTTTTTTGCCTTTGCCTTTATAGGCAAACTGCAACAAAGCTCAGGAAGTGAGTCACATCATCATGAGAGTTGCAAATTAACTTCAGAAATGGAAAAAATAAGGGACTAACAGAGGTTCTTTCTTTTATTCTTTATTTATAATGTTTATTCTTGGAAGAAAATAAGTATTTACTCTTTAAGAAAATAAGGGATGATCCAAATATTTGTAATGCCATAACAATATAGGCCTATGTCTGTCCAGTTGATTTTAAAGCATAACAACTGAATAGTCTATGAAATATTTCTATGATGCATTTTTTTTTTAACAATGGCACTTAAAGTTTCTGAAACTTAAAAATTAATATTTCCCCAACCATAGCCTCAGAATAAATAAATGCATACTCTTTCTAATGAAAGAACACTGAGAGTGTAGGTTGCTTCCATTATGCTTCAAAGGGGGCCAGCTGTGGCCTAATGGTTAGAGAGAATGGGGTGGACTTGTAACCAGAAGGTCGCGAGGTGGTCTTCGAAGCCCCCTGTGCTGGCAGGAGCTGGGAAGTGGAGGATGAATGAACAAGCGCTGCCTCCCACCTCTCACTGGCTCCATGGCTGGAGTGCCCTTGAGCAAGGAACGGAACCCCCCCAGGTTGCTCCCCCGGCGCCTGGATATAATAGCCACCCACTGCTCCGGGTGTGGGTTCATTGCAAGCCCACTTCTCACTGCTGTGTGTGTGCATTCTGGATTGGTTTAAATGATCGAGCACCAATTTCTCGTGCATGGGTTACCATACTTGGACAAATGTCAATGCACTTTCACTTTCACTTTTTTTTCTGGTGGTTTTTGATTTTGTACTTCAATATAATGAGATCCCAAGTTTAAGAATAGCCTACAGTGTTTTTTTTGTTTTTTTTTTTTTTTATTACTCTAGTTAACAGCTCAATGAAATACATTCTTTCTTCAGGTAGACTGATTGTTTTCCCTACTTCATAAATGTTGGGCTCATGATCAGTAAGTGTGTATTCACTTCTCTCTGATTTTAATAAAGCCAAACGTGGACGGTGAAGCTGGGTCAGTTTAGAGCTCTCAAGGCCGGCCATGAAGCGCGAAAGCAGCTGATTTGAGGATTCCTTCCGCTTTGGTCTTAAAAAGCCCCCTTCCTCAAACGCCTACGTTCACAAACGCCTCCGATTTCCCTGAAAAATACTGATTAACTATCAATGGATAAGTTGTTATTATTATGGCCCAGTGATACTACAATATGGGCCGCTAGAAAATAATGAATCAAAGAGTAGGGCAGATGTGACGCAGGCCATGTTTTCAAACCCATAACATGACCACACCAGTGTCCCTCACGCCAAAAAAACAGAATCCGAATTCAGTTCATCTGGAGGTTTGGGGTTTGTGGTAGTGTCTGTATACGCTTGTTGGTGTCGAGATAATGTTTGAATCTCTGTGGTCTATTCATATGCACAGTGGCTTATGAGGGTTCATCGTGCAGAACAGGTTTTTAGGAATATTGGTTTTTAAAAAACTTTAAAAGAAGGTTATCCCCTTCAAATGTGATTCCTGTGTAGTGCATAAAGTTTATTGTTATTATACTTAGCTTTCAGAGGAATTTGCCTTAACTAAAAAAAAAAAAAAAACAAAAACCTTTGCATTAGGGCTGCGATGGCCTAAAAAATCCCCAATTTTTTTCCAAAAAATCCGAGTTACAATTTACATCAATTTTTTTTGCCTACTACTTAAATCATATTCAAAGGACATAAAAGTGTTCAAAACATAGTTTTTATATAATTCTTTATCATTTACCATCCAATTATAACTTGAGTACAAATATTAATAAAAGCCGTTAATGTTTTCTACGGGCTGAAAGACCTTTAGTTTATTTATTAATTTATTTTTTTTAATACTGCCCCATCATGCATCTAACCAGCCTCTCGTCGTTAGAGTCTGTTCAGATTAAAACTGGCAGCTCCATTGAGTCAGTGTCATGGAGGTAGGACAGAGCAATGTAACAGATTTCTAGTCTATATGTTCAGCTCATTATGCCGCGTTTAGGTTATTTATGTATTTGTATTTCTTATATCATTAGTTGTAAATATAGCACAACTGTCTCACCGTACGCAACACCCGGACGGTCTTGTTCATACTTCTAAGGTCGAAACATCTGCCACTCGGCAGCAGAGTAATTGAGAGTGGAGCGCAACACTTTCCCCTCCTCGCTCGAGCATTTAATAATCTAATTCATATGTTTTGAATGCATTATTGCGACACAGCGATTTCCATGTGATGTGCTGTATCTGATTAAATCTCTTTAAACTGAAAATAATCAGTAAATAGAAGACAACATCCTGCGAACTAGCCTTAATGCTCGACGATTGCTGTCATTATATTCTTCTGTTCGGAGAGATTATTGTATCAAGCTACTAAATATTTTATCATGTGAATTCTCGCTACAAATATGCATTATAGTAGGCCGTAGTCATGACTTGTACTCGTGATGGAGCGTGGCTGGAGCGGTGAAAACCACTACGCTCCTACTTTTAAAAATCCGCTCCTCGCTCCAGTCATAAAACACGTGAACACTGCTCATCATCTGCTCGCCAGCGGATTCTCACACGCGCGGGGGAGGATTGGCCCACTCAGAACTACTAGCCCTGAGTGACGCGCGGGCCGTTTATTTTGTTGCGTCCATTCAATATTGTTTTTAGCGTGTGAAATACACTTTTCACAATGTGGCCTATTGATGAACACATAATTTCAGTTTCTCTAAAATCCCAAACAGATCCAGACATCACTAAGTATCCCGTTTAATGAACATGTATTTTATAGGCTTTGTTTTTACATACTGACAAGAAACCCAAGTTTTTATATTTGTAGACCTTTGTTGATTTAAAATGCACAAACCAGAAGCCACTATCTGCAGAGAAGGTTGGCCAATTCTCACAACATAAAATATTAATTTTATTTCAATTGTGTTTCAGAGGAAAAAATCAATGTTAAGACATCTCCTCCATTTACAGACCGTTCTGAAAGAAGGAATTTATGCAAACGCATATTTTAAATGCTTCTAAAAAGTTTTTAACACAGAATTGTCTACAGGGTATTTAATAGATCCTGCCTCCCAGTAAGAATTTTTTTAGGTTAACGCGGCGTTCATTTTATCATTATTCAACTAATCGCAGGTTTATAAGGTTTATAATTAAATTACATCTATATCCATAATGAGCCGTAAGATATCCCCGCGCAGCTCAAGCACATGCATTAAGTTTGCCACAAAGCACAGCAGAAGTAGCCCAATAATAATTGTGAATGGATGAAAAAAAGAAAAGGAGACATGTAATTATTTTTAATAAACAAAGGATTGCTTGTTCGGATGCCAAGATTTGAATATTCACAGTGCTGACTCTCCGCCTTTTCAGAGAATAAATGCCCCTTCACAGATTACATAATGCTGTCGTTTTGAACACTGATTAGTGTTAAAGAAATTTCAAGCTTTCTGTAGCTATATTTCTCATGTTTTGCGGAGGACCTCCACAATTGTTCAGTTGGCTATTTTCAGTTATCAGGAAAAAAAAATCACGTGACGGAGAGGGCCGCCTCCTGTCATGCACGATAATTGCACGAATAATAATTTTCGCCACAAACCTTGACATATGAATAATAATTTCAAATTTTGCCATATGCATTACAAAGGCCAAAGATGTTTTATACATGCAATTATCCAAAATAAACCAAACAAGATTTTAATGAAGAGAAACTAATGTAGACAAATAGAATAAATGCTGCATGGTGTATCGCACATCGCGCAGAGCAAATCTTGCCTGATATTTTACGGAAGGATGCATACAACCTGCATTGAATGCGCTACAACTGTATTTTGTATTTCATTTATTTATTATTTTTACTTAATTACCATGAAAGCAAGTAAAGAGAGGAAGTTGTACATTTAATTAAAGCTCTTTTTTAACATCGTGTGTATTTCGCGAAACTTGAGTTTAATCCATGAGGACTTTTATTTAACTCAGATCCATTCTTTAGAGTGTCAATGATTTAGTAAAATTGTGGCAGGTTTATTTATTCGTTTTTCTCTTGTTTTAATATAGGCCTAATTAATGGGCGCCGCGAAATTAATGCAGTTGCTCCGTTGTTTATAAAAATGAAAGAAAATAATTTTATAAAAACAGCACGACTAGCTCACTTATGCTCAACCCTTTTTAATGCTCTCTTCTTTTTAAATAATAGAAACACATAATGTCATATTATATAAATAATACTGCCACAATTAGTTGGTTTGTTTTGTAAATGCATAGTTGTCAAATCTAAAATATGGTGTAGCCCTAGAGAAAATATAAGCACAAGGCTCCATTAGGCTGAATATAGCCCTGCTTGAATTCGTTGCTAAAGATAAAGAACGTATCTTCATCTGAAGGGACTAAACTTTCATCTTGGAATCATTAAAATATTTTTTCTTTCAATTTTCCCGACTGACTGCAGTCAAATATAAAACTTCGGGTGAGGCAAAGTCTGACGTCTTTTATGCAAAAATGTGCTTTTGAATTTGCGCTTGTTTTGAAAACTTGTGATTAAAGGTTGCCCACGTCAGCGGTTCAAAAAGCTGCACGTCGCACTTTGCAGACGCGGGCTTGGCCAGGCGGCGGTTGCGGAGCGGCGGTAGAAACCAACCGTTTTTGGATGGTCCACCTTTTAATGTATTTTTTATATTTGTATGTATATAATATATAAATTTAAACCATAGATGGACGCAAGGGAGAATCCAACTATATTTATGTATGAAATGTGAAACACGCATTGTTAAAAAATTTAGCTCCCTAAAGTCTTCAGTTTTCTTTCTGATTTACTGTTCTTTTGAGTTTTTGTTTTTTTTTTAACATAACATCATCCTACATAATGTAAAAGAACATTGTGTGAAAATATCACCTTGATAGCTCTAATATGACTGAGTTAGACTGTCCAAGATTTAAATCATAGTGATATTTTTATAGGTTGGAACATCAAAATTTGCTGCTTGTTTTTTTTTTTTTTATTCTTAGACTTAAATTTGATTATTTGTTCTGAGGACTTAAGCTGGTGTTCACAGTCAACAAATGAGCAGTAAGAAGTATGTGTGTTTGCAGGGGGATCTATGTAGAAATAAAGCTAGAAATCCTCTTCATTTTGGGAACTAGAAACTACAAGTCCCCCCCCCCTAGAAATTACCACTTCCATTATCTACTCTAGACTGTTGCTGTCTTGAGTTCACTCAGATTATATGGAGCTTGATTAATCTAATAAATGTTTTATGTTATATTATGTATGAATGGGTATTATATAATGGATTCTATAATTTATTTCCAGTAACTGGATTGAGACAGCATATTGTCGTTGGCTGGCACCACAGACAACCAGTGAGAAGACGCACCACACTACTTCAGGGCTGCTGATCCTCACAATTTCTTGCCAAACCAGAAAAGATATGGGCTTTCAAGAGAAATTGATTAATAAATATAAAGGAAAGAGATTTCCATATTCATTCATATTTTTTAAATCAACCAATAACAAAATTGCAATTTAAGATTAGGGTCCTAGGGTTGCACAATATAATAATATTTACTTATGCAGTCAACTTTTCATTAAAAAGATCTATAGCGTTAATAAGCTATAGTTGTTATACAGGTTGTGGTCATATAATTAGAATAAATCATCCAAAATGTTGATTGTTCCCCAAAAAAAACTATTCCAATTCCAAAAAGTGAAAACTTTGTATATTATATTCATTCATTACACGACCGATTGCTATATTTTCAAATGTTTATTTATTTAAATTTTGATGATTAATAAACTGACAACTACGGGGAAAATACCAAAATTATCGAACGAAAATTTAGAATCTTGTGAAAAGGTCAAATAGTAGAGACACCTGGTGGCTAAAACACCTCCAATCAGCTAATTAACTCAAAAACCTGCCAGGAGGCCTTTAAAGGTCTCTCAGTCTAGTTCTGTAGGCCACACAATCATGGGGAAGACTTTTGCTGACTTGGAACAGTTGGGCCAAAAAGATGACCATTGCCACCTTGCAAAGGAGGCCAAAGACAGCGAAAATGGTCATTGCAAAAGAGGCTTGGATGTTCACAGGAGCTCTGTGGCAAAGTCAAAGAAATAGAAAACAAAAGCCCATTCAAAAAATATGCGGGGCGATGCACAAAGAGTGGACTGCAGCTTGGAGTCAGTGCTTTCAAGACCCACTATGCACATACGCAGGCCAAGACATGGGTTTCAGCTGGCGCATTCATTGTGGGCAAGCCGCTCTTGAACAAAGACCAGTTGTCAAGCAAAAAAAAAAAAAAAAAAAAAACCAACACACAACACACACAAAACAAAAAAAAAACCAAAAAAAACACAAAAAAACCACAAAAACCCCCCCCCCACCCCAAAACACAACCCCAAAAAAACAAACAAAAAAAAACAAAAAACAAAATAGCTAAAACAACAAAAAAAAAAAAAAAAAAAAAAAAATTAAACAAAAAAAAACACACCAAAAAAAAAAAAAAAAAAAAAAACAAAAAAAAAAAAAAACAAAAAAAAAATAAAGCGTCTCAAGACAAAAAGGGAATGGACGGCTGCTGAGTTGTCCCAAGGTATGTTCCTCTGATGAAAGCACATTTTGAATTTCCTTTGAAACTCAGGTCCCCCAAGTTCTGTCTGGAGGAAGAGAGGACGAGGAACCACAATCCACGTTGCTTGAGGTACAGTGTAAAGTTTCCACAGACAGTGATGGTGTTGGGGTGCCATGTCATCTGGCTGGTGTTGGTCCACTGTGTTTCGAGGTCTGAGCGTCCAAGGTCAATGGCAGCCGTATACCAGGAAAGTATTATTTATTTATGGAGATGCAGATGCAGCACACCTGGGCTCGCATAACACCTGAGCAGTGCCCACAGATGATCTGACTCCATGCCACGCCGCATTGCTGCAGTAATTCAGGCAAAAGGAGCCGCCAGACTCAAGTATTGAGTGCTGTACCTGCTCATACTTTCATGTTCAATACTTTTCAGTTGGCCACGATTTCTAAACAACTCCTTTCTTTGTATTGGTATTAAGTTATATTCTAATTTTCTGCGATAACTGAATTTGGAGATTTTCCTTTAGTTGTCAGTTATATTCATCAACAACTTAAAAGAAAAAAAACATTTGGAAATATATCAGTCTGTGTTGAACGATAACGAATGAATATAATATAACAAGTTTCACTTTTTGAAATGGAATTAGTGAAATAATATACAAGTTTCACTTTTTGAATGGATTAGTGAAATAAATCAACTTTTTCATGATATTCTAAAATTATATGAACCAGCACCTGTAATTTGTGTAAATGTATGGAAATGACAGCCCCTGTACTGCAGAGCCTAGTATATAGGTCTGCCATTTTAGGTAAAAATATGCATTTACAAACTTCTTTATTTTTTAGTGTGGAAATTAAAATAGTTGTGACAGTTTTTGAAGGACTGTTTCTTTAATAATAATAGTTTCCACTTTATAGGGGCTGCTGAGCTTAATGTATTGTTTCTATTTAGGACGGTTGAGGTTTTCTACCTCTGAGGCGTTTTTCAGAGGAGATTTTGTTCTTGAATACAGAGGGTGAACGATCGAGTTCACAGGAGAGTCTTGCTCCAGCTGAAGTTACAGTGAAGGTTTAAGAACACATTTTCTTGTTTGATTTTCAGTGGCATGGCAAACATTGGTGGGTGAGTATAGAAATTATGGCTTGATGTAGTAGATATGCCAAAATATTAAACACTTTTTTTAAGGGGTACTGTTTAAAAAAAAAAAAAAAATTTTTTTACTTTTGTCTTTTTTTTTTTTTTTTTTTTTGCTTTGCTATTTGACCCGCCATATTAGTTGGTTTTGGGATGGGTTTGAAACAACTAATCGATATAAAAATCGCTAATTATCTATAATGACAATCATTGTCAAGGAATCTCATTATCGATGAGTCGTTCTGCGCACGTGACGTTTGAGCAGAGCGTTTTGGGGTAAAGAGAAATACGTTGGAATGGGAATGGCGGAAGAAAAGTACAAGCACAGCAGAAATAAGTGCATACCAAATTCTCCAAAGCATGGGAACATTTCACATTAAATTCCAGAATGAAGGTTTAAACTTTGTGAAGCAGAGCTGATGTGTCATTGTTTTCCTACACAACCACACAATCTGCAGACGAATTTATAGTACTTACAGTTTATGTAAAGTTTTAGTTAAACACAGTTTGTGGGTTTTTGTTATAAAAATGTGTTTCTGCTTAAAATCTAGAAAAAATGTTGTGTTAATGTAAAGTTTTAGTTTTTTGATGCTTATATTTGCAAGCCCCAATGTGTGAATTTAATTTGAGATAAACAGTAAAGGTATTTAAAAAGGTTTTTTATCCGATCTGATTAATCAAAAAATAATTGTCTGATTAATCAATTATGAAAATAATTGCTAGTTGCAGCATCTTAAAAAAAACTAAAAATAGAATCCATTATTAAATGAAAAGCTTTGATTCTTTGTGTTGTTCATGTTTAGTGCTTATGCCAGTAAATCTAAATGAATAAAGTTGAAGGCAAGCTTCCTGAACGTATTGTTAGAAGAAGAACAAGCAGTTACCCAGAACTAGGCACAAGTCAGGATTTCAAAAATAATCATTTGGATATTTTGGAATGGATTATTTACTTTGTTTTTAACTAAACATTTGTTTTAAGATATGTTTGGCACCCACCCTAGCTACTGCTTGGTTATACACGGTATTAACAGAAAAACACGTGCATTACAAGTGTTGTCAGTCACTTATGCTTCGTGTTAACTTTGTATTTATAGCGTGGATGCATTAAGGAAGATGACATGGGGAAGGCTGGTCAGTGACGAGCACACAAAAAATCCTCACCTGCCACAATGAGACTAAATTACAGTTGAACCAGCAACCATACATCTCTGTCTCTTGCTGTCAGAGACATTAAACCAGGAGAAGAAATTACTTCCAGTTATGGAGGGACTCGGATTGCCTTGGTGGTGCGCCAAGGTACTCTCATATTCTCAAATCTGGTGTCATATTGATATGATGACTGGTCTGTTCTGTAAATTCTGTACATAGAACTGTTCAAAAGCTTTTCAAGCTTTTTTGCAAACGCTTTGTATAGTTGTTTGGTAACTAAAAGATTTAAAATTTATTATCAGTGTTTCAAAAGATCATTTTTTGTGTTTTAAAACATTTATTTGTTCCAAATGTATTTGCCTTGCCCTTAAACTAAATCAATGCACTTTGAATTAAGCAAACATTTATATTTACTTTTTGTTTACATCTGTGGTATTTTTTTGTGTCTTTGGTCTTCTGTGCAGCGTTCATCACCTGCCCCTGTGACTGCTACATCATCCTCATCATCCTCACCTGTGAGGAAAAGTTCATCACCTGCTCCTGTGAATGCTACATCATCCTCATCACCTGTGAGGAAAAGATCATCACCTGCTCCTGTGACTGCTACATCCATCCTCATCCTCACCTGTGAGGAAAAGTTCATCAAGAAAAAGACGGGTATTGTTGTATACTTTGTATGTGTCTCTATAATTACCTATTTTTGAAAATCAGTTACATGTTGTCTTTAGTCAATACATTCCACAAGTTTTTAAAACATTTGGTTTAAAAAATCGTTAATTTCTCTTATATTCTGGAAGTGCTTCTAGTGATTTTAATATTTTTGTTCACTTCTGTAGTGTTTTTGTTAGATCTTACATTTGTTTGTTTAATTGAAATACGTCCTTATATGTCAGCAGGAGAGGTTTCAGTCAAGATTGGCCAAACTACGGGAACATCATAAACTGCTCCAAGCGCTTCAATAGAGCAGAAATAAAATTAAAAAACACACCCAACAAAAAAGACTGCCATACATGAGGATTGCGTGTTGTGAGTAATGTGTAAACAGTGATTCATCACATTACTTTAACACCTCAGTGTATTTTAAAGGGGGTCATATTATGCGTTTTTTACTTTTGCAGCTCTAGGTTTGAGGTCGGGTCGAGAGGGAGCTGCCCCCCCCACAACCCCCCCCCACAACCCCCCCACCCCACCCGCCAAAACAAAAGAAAAGAAAATGCTCTTGGACTGAATCACTTATTAACTTTAAATAAGAATCTTCTATATTTAATGTATAGACTACATATTCTTTTTTCATTTATTACTTCATAAAATATTTGTAGTAGGCTATTTTTAGAAGCCTTTACTTGGCTACTATCTGAAAAAAAAAAAAACTATTTAATTTGTATTTGTGAGTAAAATATTCATATCATTTAACTTGTAAGTAATACTTAGTGTTTAATTGCCTTCAGTAAGCCTGACAGTGTTTTTATTACTATTTTTTGCTTTTGTGTTAGTGGCAGTTTTACTTACTTCAAAAAAAAAAAAAAAAAAAAAAAAGGAAATTAAATAAAAATGATTTGGAAGTGGGCGCTTTATAGACGAGACCAGAAGAAATCTGAGGGATTTGGCAGAGCTCAGGAGATTGGTGCTAGCAGTAAGGCAATAATTATTTAAAGTAGTGTTATATTAAAATTATAGTGTTATAAAAAAGTAGTTTGTTTTTTTTTTTTTTATTGTTAACAATTAAACATGAAAATATTTTTGTATTCTACACAACACCTCAAAAACAATATAAAGACTGCACAAAAGGACATAATATGACCCCTCTCAACTGCTAACGGTCATTTAACCAGTTTCCTTTGTCATTTTAAGCTTTCCACTTGTGTTTTCTTCTCTTATGTTTTCAAGGTATTCCAGTCATCAGATGCACCCTGTGCTATGTCTACCTCTGTAAAGGCATCCACCACACTCTCGCCCTTCTCCACTCCCTTCTCAAATCATCATCATCAGCTGCCCCTGTAATGGCAACCCCCTCTTCATCCTCTCCATCATCACCTAGCCCCGTTTTTCCCTGTGATGCATCCACTTCTGTGATCTCCCCATCACAGGTGTCCCCATACACTCTCAATAAGGAGGTGTTGTAAATAAAATTAGTAAAGGATGTATGTGGTAACACTTTCTATGAAGCATGTATTTATAATAACATTATAAGGGTATTCTTAAGGCATTATAAATGATGCATAAACACATTTATAAAAAAAACCTATATGTTGTATCATCTCATGAATATTCATAAGAACGTTTTAATACAATATTTACTTATTTGTGGTTATAGCTTTTAAGAGTATGATGATTTTATAACACAATAAACACATGCATTCCACTTACAATGGATTTATATTTCTCAATTTATAATAGACTGATACATTCTAATATCTTGCCATTTTTCGGATGCTACTTTAACGATCTCTTTACTTAACAGCCATAACGATCAGATATCAGATCAGATGAATGTGTAATAGGACACATTTGCTTTGAACTATTCTTATTGTAATATCAGTTTGATTTTTTTGATGGTACCTTTTAGACAGCTGTTGATAAGTAAACTCTGCAACTACATGTCAACTAGCGTCATTAGTATGGAGACAGATTAGTCTCAAATAGAATTCACGCAAAAAAACACGATTCCACACATGCGTAGTACAATTTCACAATGCAGGAAACCTAATTCACGTACACACAAAAAAAAATTCATGTGCGTGAAAAAAAAATATATATTCACAAAAAAAAGCAATTCACATGCGCAAAATAAAATTAGATATTCATAAAATACATTTCACAAAGGCAAAACACAATTCGTAGATATACAACTGTGCACAAAAACCTTTGAATGTTTAAAATGTCCCGAGTGTCTGAATGTACGAATCGTCCATTTACTACGAATCCACTCGGATTTGTGTGTGTGTGTTTTTGAGACTTTCCTGGCAGAGCTCTCTTCCCACGTGGGTCTGTCGTACTCTTTAGCCAATCAGATGCGAGCTTACCATTCAACCAATCATATCATAAGCCACTGAGAGTGCATTCAAGGAGCACGATTCTGCGCGCACCTTTTGCGCAATATGGATTAATTAGAACGGAAATTAAGCCTGTTACATCATTAAGCCCATAGACAGTAAAAGAAATGGCACACAGCGACCCAATTGGAAACTCAATTGAGACAAGTGAAGCCCATTTTTAGCGATTTTTAGCACTTCCGTTTCTGACGCGCAGACTCAAACTAAGCTTGATGACGTCAGCGACCTGTCTGACAATCTTCTAGTAGCTGTGCGTGCAAACTGCCATCCTTAATCTTGCAGAGACGGCGAGCTTGAGCGGGGAGTTCTTTGGCGTGAGTGAGCAGGAGTAAGTATTCTGATTAATTATTTTGTATAGTATTTTAAAATGTAACGCCAGGGCTTCTGTGGGCTTCTCTCTTGACATCTCATTGATTGCCTGCGAGCTTCTGAATGCACTTTCGGTGGCTTATGATATGATTGGTTGTTGAATGGTAAGCTCGCATCTGATTGGCTAAAGAGTACGACAGACCCACGTGGGAAGAGAGCTCTGCCAGGAAAGTCTCAAAAACACACACACACAAATCCGAGTGGATTCGTAGTAAATGACGATTCGTACATTCAGAACACTCTTACATTTTAAACATTCAAGGTTTTTGTGCACAATTGTATATCTCGAATTGTGTTGATTGCATTTGTGAAATGTATTTTATGAATATATAATTTTATTTTGCGCATGTGAATTGCTTTTTGTGAATATATATTTTTTTTTCACACGCACATGAATTTTTTTTTGTGTGTACGTGAGTAGGTTTCATGCATGTGAAATTGTCTACGCATGTGTGAATCGGTGTTTTTTGCGTGAATTATATTTGAGACTAATCTGTCTCCATAATTAGAGTATTAGTATGTCTGCTACTGTAAATATATGACTAACAACTTTATTTTGATGGTCAAAACCAACAGATTACACTGAATATAAGTGTCTTTGCAAGTATGTCTCTTATTCTACCATACTAGATTCTACCATTCTTGAACATACAAATACTCTAATGAGAGTTAGTTGGCATGTAGTTGCAAAGTTGCTTATAGTCGATTGATTAAGGGGACCATCAAAATAAAATGTACCATTTAACCCTCTGGAGTATTTTTGGGGCCTGGAGAAGTTTTTGTCATGCCCTGACATTTGTGCTTTTTTCAGTTTCTTATAAATATCTAAATGGCTAAAGTCTAATCTCACTGTAATCAGCACAAACTGGGCTATAATAATATGGGTGGTGTGAGCAGCATGTATTTACATTGATTGTGTTTTTTGGGAAAAAAAAATGTTATGCGTGGTTAAGTGAAAAACTAAAAATGTTAAATCACTTGAATAAGGCAATAAAAACACATACAGAACGTTGGTTCCCAGGACTTTTGAGAACTGGAGCTTGTAGCCTAGAATTTTTTTTTTCTAAATGATGTGAAAATCATCTTGTTTACTCACTTACAGAAAACAATATATTGATTTAAATTTTCTAAGACACTTTGTTGGTAAAAGTCATATGTGAGTAGGCGTCAACTATCATGAATATCATTGCGAGTCACACCTGAGAAGACAAAGACCCACATAATGAGCTGCATAATGAGCCATTCAGTCACGCTGTGTCACTGAGAGGGGAAGAGTTACAAGAAAGAATGTGAGGACAAAATAAACGTATATAATTTTATGGTTGTTAGATTTAGAATATATTTAATTATCCCACAACATAATTTAATATTCACTTGTGAGTGCTTAAACAGGTTTATTAGGAACAATCAAAGCTGACAAACTGAATTTTTTGCATCATTATTCCAGTCACGAAATCCTTTTAACAAACTTATTTTCTACAAAAAAACATTTATTGTTATTATTATTATTATTACAGTTAATGTTGAAAAGAGCTGAGAATATTTTTTTCAGGTTTTTTAGGGGGGGGGATAGTATTGTAATGGAATGTATTGTAAGGAAATTTTTTTAGCTCTTTTCTTTAAAGAAGAATTTAATCTAAAGATTTGAATTGTTTATACTACTTCGTGGCCAATGAGAATACAAAGTTTATACTTCATCAACGGTTCATCCAGCGAACGTTAAAATCAGTATATCTAAACAATTCTGTTTATACTACTTCGTGGCCAATGAGAATACAAACAAAATGATAATTTATAAGCTATGAGCTAGGTAGCAAAGGATCTGGGCAAAGTTAACCTTAAAATACACCACACAAGACAATACTTCTTTTATAATGATGAAAACAAGAATTTATTGAGCTACTCTATTGCATGGATCTAAAACCTAATGAACACACACATACACACACACACACACACACACACACACAGTAGGATGAAAGACTGAAGAGGATGATAACGGAATTTGAATGAAGTCCCAGAAGTAAGTTATTCGTTAGATCGCAGCAAGAAAATCACAAAAGCAGAGATGTGTCTTATCTTTACTGCTGAAGATCAATTTGCACTTATTTCAGCAAGAAATGAAGTTTGTTTGTTTTGCTTACATTTGCACTGAAAAGCGGGGTTCAGAAGAGTTGGAGTTCACTTGTTGCCTCGTCTCAGGGAATCCCTGTGCATCGGACTGGTTGCAGATCTGTCGTTTGGATGACATCTTTTGGGAAAACCCTCCTGGTGATTGGTTGGGTGCCTAGTTACGTAGGAGCTTCGGAAGTTCTTCTGCAAGTTTCGTTGGTTGCAAGACTTTGAAGATTCTTGGCAGTCACAAAGTTTCAATGGAGTGTTTTGAGTTCTGGATGACAAGAACGCTAGCAGTGTGTTGGAGTAGGTAGGTAGTTCAAGTCATGGCGAAGAAGGAATTAGTTCAGGCATTGGGATTTTATCCAAGTGGATTTGGTCCTCCCCGATGCGATCTTCCAATCAAGATTCAAGATTTATGATTTTTATTTGTCACATACACAATTATATAGAGTCAAGTCAAGTCACCTTTATTTATATAGCGCTTTAAACAAAAAAAATTGCATCAAAGCAACTGAACAACATAATTAGGAAAACAGTGTGTCAATAAGCAAAATGAAAGTTTAAAGGCAGCTCATCATTGAATTCAGTGATGTCATCATGCAGCTCAGTTCAGTTTAAATAGTATATGTGCAATAATTTGCAGTCAAGTCAACAATATCGCTGTAAATGAAGTGTCCCCAACTAAGCAAGCCAGAGGCGACAGCGGCAAGGAACCAAAACTCCATCGGTAACAGAATGGAGAAAAAACCTTGGGAGAAACCAGGCTCAGTCGAGGGGCCAGTTCTCCTCTGACCAGACGAAACCAGCAGTTCAGTTCCAGGCTGCAGCAAAGTCAGATTGTGCAGAAGAATCTTCTGTTTCCTATGGTCTTGTCCCGGTGGTCATCTGAGACAAGGTCTGTACAGGTGATCTGTCTCTGGGGCTCTAGTTGTCCTGGTCTCCGCTGTCTTTCAGGGCTGTAGAGGTCCGTTTCTAGGTGCTGATCCACCATCTGGGCTGGATACATACTGGATCCGGGTGACTGCAGTGACCCTCTGACTTGGAAACAGACTGGATCTGGTGGCTACGGTGACCTCAGAATAAGAGAGAAACAGACTAATATGAGCGTAGATGCCATTCTTCTAACGATGTAGCAAGTACATTGGGTGTTATGGGAAGTGTTCCCGGTTCCAGTTTACCTAATTAATGCAGCCTAAAAATCTTTTAACAGATTTGTATATTTGAAGTGTATTAGTATGTTATGTGTAAGCCAGATATAGAGCATATATAACCAGCAGTGAAATGTGAGTCAGGTCCACTCCATGGGACAGTGCAATTATTAAAGAATACAACACAGATGAAAATATACATAAATATAGCTATGAAAGAATAAAATAATGTAAAGTAAAACAATAAAAATATAAGAATAAAATATAAAAAACAGATGTATACTGTAGAATATTAAATATATAGTGGAAAATAATGTGCATGAAAGTCTTAAATATTAAGATACACAGGGATGTACAAGAGGCAAAGTGCATATGTGCATTATACTGTAGTCTTAAATATAAGATACACAGGAATGTACAAGAGGCAAATGTGCAAACAGGTTTGACACTTTCACTATATCAATGTGAGGTAGTGAATGATGAATATCTTACTGATAAAGTGAATATTAAGTGGAGACATGAAGATGTTAATAGTCTTGATTTTAGTATAACAGACTGATGGCCTGGGGGAAGAAACTCCTCCTAAGTTTCTCGGTTTTTGCCATCAGGCTACGGAATCGCTTACCAGATGCAGCAAAGTGAAAAGATGATTACTGGGATGGATGGAGTCCTTGATGATTTTTAACAGCTCTGTTTTTGCAGCGTTTGAGGCAGATGTCCTACAGAGAGCGGAGAGCAGACCCTGTGATGCGCTCAGCTAAGCGCACAACTCTCTGCAGGGCTTTGCAGTCATGACAGGAGCTGTTCCCATACCACACTGAGTCAGTACACTTTCTATGGCCCCTGAATAAAAAGTTTTCAGGATTGCTGGTGAAACCCTGAATTTCCTCAGCTGTCGCAGATGGTACAGTCTATGCCTGGCTTTATTAACCTGTGTTTGAATGTGGGTAGTCCAAGTCAGGTCCTCTGAGATGTTTACACCGAGGCACTTGAAGCTGCTCACCCTCTCCACAGGGGTCCCGCTGATCATAAGAGGAGTATAGGGCCTGCTGCTGTGTCTCTTCCTGAAGTCAACAATCAGCTCTTTTAGTTTTGCTCACATTCAGAGAGAGACAATTGTCCTGGCACCATGATGTTAATTTCTCTACCTCATCCAAATATATGCGGTCTCATTATTGTTGTGAATGAGGCCCAGAACCACAGTATCATCAGCAAATTTGATAACAGATGTGGAGCTGTGGGAATGACACGCAGTCATGTGTGTAGAGAGAGTAGAGCAGGGGACTCAGGACACAGCCTTGTGGGGCTCCTACGTTCAGGGTGATGAAGTTAGAGGTGAACTGGCCTACTTTCACCACTTGAGGTCTGCCGGTGAGGAAATCAAGAATCCAGTTGCATAGTGAAGAATTCAGGCCGAGGTCCATGAGTTTAGAAGCTAGCTTTATGGGGACTATAGTATTGAAAGCTGAGCTATAGTCGGTAAATAGCAGCCTTACATAGTTCCTGTTATTGCTGTCAATGTGTGTGAGAGAAGAGTGCAGGATGTGAGAGATGGCATCATCAGTGGATCTGCTGGGGCGCTAAGCAAACTGAAGAGGGTCTAAAGTATCCGGGATGAAGGAGCAGATGAAGTTTTTAACCAGTCCCTCGAAGACCTTCATGACTATTGATGTGAGGGCAACTGGACGATAGTCATTCAGACAAGAGGGGTTATTGTTCTTAGGCACAGGGATGATGACAGATTTTTTGAAGGAGGTGGGAACCACCGATGTAGCAAGAGACTCATTAAAAATGGATGTAAACGAACCAGCGAGCTGATCAGCGCAGGACTGCAGAATACGGCCAGAAATCCCATCAGGTCCGGCTGCTTTCCTGACGTTCACTCGCTTTAGAGCCCTCCGAACCTCGTCCTCCGACACGGTATCGCTGCTCTGACGATCTGCTCTGATTGGCAGACTCGCGCTGCTTAGATTTGCTTTCAAAGCGGCCGTAGAAAAGTGTTTAGCTCGTCAGCCAGCGATGGATCTGCTCTCACCTCTGCAGAGAATTTATTTCCAAAGGCACAGATGGTTCTTAGTCCTTGCCACATGCGTCGGGAGTCATTTAGCTGGAAATGTGACTCTATTTGTTCCCTGTATCTGTGTTTGGCGGCTCTTACTGCGCGTCGGAGAGCATAGCACGATGCTTTGTACTCGCTCGTGTTTCCCGACAAAAGACCGGCATTGTAAGCAGCAGTGCGTTTGTTTACTGCTGCACGGATTGTTCTGTCCACCCAAGGTTTCTGATTAGAGAAGGTCCTTATAGTTATTGTATCTGTAGCTTGTTCGGCTAGCGTGTTTACAAAGCTTAATGCTACATCCGTGCATTACGCTTAACTCGCTGACGTCAGATGAACTTGCCCGAAAAACCATGTCCCAGTCTATGTCATCAAGAGCCGCCTGTAGCATGGCTTCTGAGTGGGCGGACCAGCACGTCACTACCCTCTGCACCGGGGGATCTTGAATGAGCTTTGTTTATATTCCGGTGTGAGGAAAGTGGCGGCATGGTCCGATTTGCCAAAAGCCGGTAGTGAGTGAGCTTTGTAGGCATGCTTAAACGGAGAGTAGCAATGATCCAGTGTATTCAGTCCTCTGGTTGGACAGGATACATGTTGATAAAAATTAGGCATAACCTGCCTGAGGTTGGCTTTGTTAAAGTCCCCAGCGAGAATAATAGCGGCGTCAGGATGTTTGTTGATGTTGCCGCTGAGTGCATCGTGAAGCTCGGACAAAGCCAAACCGGTGTCAGCTTGTGGTGGGATGTAAACAGCAATGATGATGATCGAGGGCGTGAGCCATGTTTCAGACAAACAAAGGATGTTACAGTCCCTAATGTCCCGTTGGAAACTTATCCTGGCTCTAAGATCGTCCATCTTATTCTCCAGAGACTGGACATTGGCGAGCAGAATGCTCGGCAGAGGAGGACTGTGAGCTCTTTTTCTCAGTCTGTTGCGGATCCCAGCGCGTTTCCCGTGGTGTTTCTTGATCCGTCGCCTCGGGTGGTATTCAGGTGGCCATTGTTCATCTCGGCGTTCCGGAGAATCTCAGATGGCCACGATTGGTTGAAGGATAAAGTGTCCTGAAACAGGTTAATGAAAAAGTGTCCTGAAACAATCGACTTGTTACAAGGTGGAGCATGCATTCCTTAACATGACACTTCAACTTATCACATGGGGCAATATCTTTTGAGGCTTTTGTTAAATAACCTCAATAACGTGTCGTACAACACACACCATTCAAAATACCATCTTTTCATTCATTTCACAGTCTTGCAAAGATCGCGGCCATTGACTAAATACTAAACTTTCCATATCTTACACACATTTAATAGCACTAAATGCTAAAAGGTGTTATAAAACATTAGTTAAAGTTGCACCGATTACCTTGAACACATCAAACATATATAAGACATAAAACATATTATTTGTGAATATACTTCAGAATTTCAGATTTCTCAATGGTTGTCCTTTTGAGATTATTTATTGAAAAGTTCAGTTTGTAGAAAAATTCACAAGCAAGTCACAAGTCATGGGACTCGCTTTATGGATCCTTTGTTGAGGTCCATTAATTACTGATGAGTCCTGTGGGGTTGGAACTTATGATCAAATGTTAACTCCTTTTGAGTAGATAAGAAACACGTCTAACAGGAAACCAACTCATGATGCCGACGTCACATGATAAGCCCATAATTAGTTTTCTGATGAGTGGGGGGTATTTGGAACAGACATCCTCTGTTGTGGAATCATGTTATCACTTCTCTTTAATGCTGACATAGGTTTTTAGAAATTCTTCTGATTGACAGGAAACGGGTCCAGACAATCTGAGCATTGTTCCCTTTAAACATTGCATTTTTTTCAGTCAGAGTATTAAGCTCACATCAGTTAATTAACATAAGCCCCACAGGAAACACTCAAATAACACTCAACATCTAACCACTTACAAGCTGTAGTAAGATACTGTGCAGACCTTAAATAAACAATGTCAAGATATGATACAATCCATTATACTGAAAATGAAGTAGATGTAATATGGTGTTCATTGTGTTATAAATAATCATACTCTTAAACTTATAACCACACACACATAAGTATTATGATGTATTATAATTGTTGTTATGAATATTCATGAGATGAAACAATATATTATAAGGTTTTTTTTATAATGCATTATGCATTCATTATAATGCCTTAAGAATACCCTTATAATGTAATGTATAAGGGCTTCATAGAAAGTGTTACCGGATTGGTATATTCAGAAATACTCTGCATATAAATGTATATTAGCATTACCGCAACTCTTACTAGATTACTTCTGTCAGGGATAAGAAATCTGATATTGGATGAATTTACTAGCACACATTCAAACCACAGTAGTGTTAAATAACATCCAGTTGTGATTAGTTGGAGTTTCTGACCTCAGAATAAGGCATAAATATTTATTTTGTTTTGAAAGATTTAGAGTTGTGTAATAAGCAGCAGTGTGTTGTTTTGGCTGAATGGTCATTGCACACTTCTTTGTATTATTTGTTTATTTGTTTTTCTTCTCTTCCAGATGCACCTAAGGCCATCAAAAAAAAGACAGGTATTGTTGTATACTTCGTATGCTCTTATAATTCCCTTTTGTTGAAAATCAGTTACATATTGTCCTTAGTCTATCCCATTACGCAAGTTTTAAAACTTTGGTTAAAGGAGTTATTTTGTATGATCTGAGTAAGTGTTGTATTCTCTTATTTAGTATTCTGGAAGTGCCTTCAGTGATTCAGACCTCTCGCACTACAGCGATGTAGACTATGTGCCCCAGATCACCTCAGTTGAATCAGATGGCAGTGCTTCTAGGCAGGACAACGCAGAGAGCAG
Source organism: Cyprinus carpio (assembly GCF_018340385.1). NCBI lineage: Eukaryota > Metazoa > Chordata > Actinopteri > Cypriniformes > Cyprinidae > Cyprinus > Cyprinus carpio. Next base: position 794,130 of record NW_024879154.1, on the reverse strand, counting down.
TACAGATAGCAATTGTAAGGCAGGTAGTTCATCTGAAAAATGCATGCCATCACTTTCATCAAAAAGGATAAAAGGCCAAACTAAAGAGACAGACGCCTCACCTGACAAAAGGACATTTGTTCAGGCAATGCCATCACCGAAGAAGAACCACAAATCATATAACAAAAAACAGTATTGCATTTATTGCTCTAAGCCATATTCAAAATTGGCAAGACATCTTGAGTTTGTCCATCGCAATGAGGTGGAGGTTGCAAAGGCTGTAGCATTTCCAAAACAAAACATGTTAAACTACTGTCCGCTGAAACCTCAAGAAGATGCTCCACAGGGCAGAAAAAGAGTTTGAGCTCTTTGTGCTGTGAAAACACCAGTCGGCTTAGAGATTAGCAAAGGTTTTAAGAAAATTCTTTCTGTGATGAACTACAATGAAGTTTCACGCACTATTCACAGTGACGCAAGCATCATGCAGCTGGGAGAGCACATGTTCAACAGGATGGGATCTGATGAGACCAAACATGACTACATCAGACAGAAGATCAGAGAGGTTGGTAGACTTCTTCTTGAAGCAAGAAAGACTACGCCAATGAGAACCATGGTGGACTTCATAATACCAGCAAACTTTAAACATGTGATATCAGCTGTGAAAGCTGTTTCTGGCTTTGACGAAGAGAACAAACACCTACCGCATTCCTTCCTTAGCTCTAAAACTGGGACACTCTTTGAGCAAGATATGCAGCATTGTCGAGAGTAATGCTATGATCTATGGTGATCATGAGCAAGCAGAGTGTGCGAGAAACTTTCGAAAAGTACACCAAGCAAGGTGGAATGAGTACATCTCTGCTGGTGCTTTAACCACACTGAAAGAAGCCAAGTGGAATGCGCCACAGATCATTTCTTTTACCCAGGATGTCAAAGTCCTGTACGCACATCTAGAAAAGAAAGATGAGGAATTACTAAATAAAGTCAGAGAAAGGTTCCTGTGCTCCTCAAGCCTTCATTGGTTTCTGCCATGGAGCTGCTTGTTGAAACACGTGAGGTTTGTGGTGTGCCAGCTGAGAATCCCTTCATGTTTGCTAGATCTGGAGCAGAGTCTGCCTACAGAGGAGGAGAGTGCATAAGGAGAGCTGCTCGTGACGTGACATACAGCCAAGTATGGTGACCCATACTCAGAATTCGTGCTCTGTAATATAATTGTACAAATAATAATTGAATATTAATTAAAACATCCATACACCGTGAACACACACCTGGAGCAGTGGGCAGCCATTTATGCTGTGGCGCCCGGGGAGCAGTTGGGGGTTCGGTGCCTTGCTCAAGGGCACCTCAGTGGTGGTACTGCCGGCCCGAGACTTGAACCCACAACCTTAGAGTTAGGAGTCAAACTCTCTAACCATTAGGCCACGATTTCTTGTGAATGTGGCATTAAGAATCCTGAAGCACTCTCATCAACTAGGCTCAGGAAACACATAGCAACCATGTCAAAAATTCTTAACCATGATGAGAATGAAGCAGATCAGCTGGCTGATTTCCTCGGTCATGATATCAGAATACACAGACAGTATTACCGGTTACCAGAGGGGACTTTGCAGCTCGCAAAGATGAGCAAAGTCTTGATGGCAATGGAAAAAAAGACACTGTCATCCTTTAAAGGAAAGCGCCTTGATGACATTAAAATCGACCCTAATGGTAAGAGTATAACTCTTTTTTTTTTTTTGATGGATAGGAGTGTTTTTTTTTTTTTTTTTTTTTGTAGAGCAACTTGAGGCACAAGACAATGCCATGTCAAGTGATGAGGAGGATGCAGACGAAGAGAGCTGCAGTGAGTTCCCTCAGACAACTGCACCAGCGGACACTGAGCAACAATCTGTTTCACTGAAAGATCAAGGTAGAAAGATCTGAAAACCATACTAACAACAATGAAATAATCATGAATTACTGAAAACATTATATGCAGGCATCAATAACCAGTTTTTCAGAAATATTAGTCTATACAGTGAAACAGTTTTAATTTGGTTATAACTTACTGAGTTTAGTTGTAATGAGGATGCTTTTTACATTTTATAGGTTCATCAATCCCTTCAAAAAGAAAATGGGAGGACTCTGAGGTAAAAGCAGTTGAAAAACATATGATGAAGTGCATAAAGACCTGCAGAGTTCCTGGTAAGCAAGACTGTGAGAGATGCATTAAAGCAGAGTCAGAAGCCTTAAAGGAACGAACATGGACTGGTGTGAAAAATTATGTGTGGAACAGGATCACAACTTTAAAAAAAGAGGTGGATTTTAGAGGATACAATGCCTTTTACTGTAAAGTGAAGAACAAGTTCAGGAAAAATGACTTAAAGCATTAATACCATTAAGACCATTTCAAACTTTAATAACTTCTGTAAGGCCCTGTTATACCCCATTTTAACCACTTTCCACATCATGTTCATCATTTAAAGAAATTAGATAAAAGTTTAAGTAGAAAGATGTATTAAGAGGAAGAATTTGTTTGAGGATGGAAGGAAACAAAATGTTAACGAAGTAAACGAGACAGGAGAAGAGAGCGGAGTAAACGTAATATTGAAGTGATGGATTATGAGAAAGGATGAATAGTCTAGAAAAAGACACTGCACTGACAAATTTTTCATTGTTTTTATTGTTCAGTTCATTTTAGCATGTTGCCTTTGCTATTTCAGATGTGCACTTTCACAATGTGTGAATATTGTTTATTTGATCAGTAATCACAATTGTTTAATGTAGTCAGAAGATCACATGGATCAGCAGAAGTAAAGGGATGAAAGAGGGAGGAGTGTAGGTAAAGGGGAAGAAAAGGAGGAGCCAAGGTAAAGCAGAATAAAGAGTGAGGAGTGTAGGTGAAGAGGTATGTTTGAGTTGAACTATAATAGCCTTCTAGCTGTGTTTCTGCATGCAGATCAGTACAATGAACACCAAAGTGAGTACGTAGAACTGAATGTATCAGAACACAATACAACACACTTCATGGTTATTGTGTGGAGTCATGGCCAGTGAGAATGAAGTGTTGTCATGAAGGCTTGCACAGCTGATTTGAGGGCAGCATCAGCGTCTGATCTGGGTAGTTGGTCTCGTCTTGCTCTTGCTGTAGTTTGATGGCACGTGATCACAAGACGGGTGCAACTCCAATCAGAGTCAAAGTCCAATCAAAATGTTCTAAACTAAAAGCGTTTGTTAGGAGGCAGTCGGTCTGCCCGGTAACATATTAAGCCAAACACAAGGATAAGAATAGAGAAGGGGCAAAGGTAAAGAGGAAGAAAAGATGGAGGAATGAAAGTAAAGAGATGGAAAAGAGGGAGGAGTGAAAGTAAAGAGATGGAAAAGAGGGAGGAGTGAAGGTAAAGGGAAAGAAAAGAGGGAGGAGTGAAAGTAAAGGGATAAAAAGAGGGAGGAGTGAAAGTAAAGGGATGAAAAAAGATGGAGGAGTGGAAGTAAAGGGATGGAAAAGATGGAGGAGTGGAAGTAAAGGGATGGAAAAGCTGGAGGAGTGGAAGTAAAGGGATGGAAAAGAGGGAGGAGTGAAAGTAAAGGGATGGAAAAGAGGGAGGAGGGAAAGTAAAGGGATGAAAAGAGGGAGGAGTGAAAGTAAAGGGAAAAAAAAGAGGAATTAAAGAAAATAAAATGAAAAAAAAGATGGAAGAGTAAAACTAAAGAGATGCAAAAGAGGGAGGAATGAAGGTGAAGGGGAAGAAAAGAGGGGAAAGTGTGTGAGAATTGATGGATAGAGGTATTGGGAAGGATTGTTGGGCATCATTTCCAAGTTCCTAGGTGTGTTTGGCTTAATATGTTGCCGGGCAGACCGACTGCCTCCTAACAAATGCTTTTAGGTTAGAACATTTTGATTGGTCTTTGACTCTGTTTGGAGTTGCAGCCATCTTGTGATCACGTGCCATCAAACTACAGCAAGAGCAAGACGAGACCAACTACCCAGATCAGACGCCAATGCTGCCCTCAAATCAGCTGTGCAAGCCTTCATGACAACACTTCATTCTCACTAGCCATGACTCCACACAATAACCATGAAGTGTGTTGTATTGTGTTATGATACATTCAGTTCTACGTACTCACTTTGGTGTTCATTGTACTGATCTGCATGCAGAAACACAGCTAGAAGGCTACTATAGTTCAGCTCAAAAATGCCTAATGTGTTGGCTAGTTTTCATTATTTGGTTCTTAACTAATTCCTAATTAAGTGTTTTTCTTATGTTTCTGTTCATGTTTTTTTTTCTTTTCTTTTTTTTTCTGTTTCACCAATGTTCACTTTAAGGGAAATGTGTTTATACATCTGGACATTATAGCATATAAAGCATACCTTTGGATGTTAAATAAATGGTTGAAATGGCATCACCACTGACCAGTTTTTAATTAACAAGTTCATAAAAGACAACTTTCTAAAAAACCTGTTATGACCCCCAAAGAGAGGATAAAGGGCGGCTTATGGTCAAAAATTTGATTGATGAGGGTCATAAAAGACATCTGTTTTGTACACCTGTTTGGACCCCCCACCCCTCCCTGTACAGCCCCCGTGTATGACCTTTTTATGAACCTAAATGGAATTTGGTGGGGAGGGAAAAGTGTTTTTGTGTGTGGGGCCATTGAAAACTGTTCAAAACTATGTGCTTTAAACTTTAAAATGTGAAAACGTGAAAATTGGTATAAGGGAAGTTTTTATTAAGGTTTTACATACACAATGTATTTCAAGAAAAAGGTTATAAACATAGACGAAATAGAAACAGTGTAATGATCGTTTTTTTTGTCCCCGGAAAAAGAGTAAAAAAAGGTTCAAGGTATTTAAGAGCTGTTAAAACAATTTTAAAAAGGTGTTAAAGTTTGTTACAAATTAAATAAAAAAGAAAACTAGGTTATTGATTATGTATCTATCTATCTATCTATCTATCTATCTATCTAAAATAAACAACACGTGAGAGTCAAACCTTGTAACATTACAATTTAAAAAGATGTTAGAGTTTGTTAGGAGTTAGAAAAGAAAAGAAAAGAAAAGAAAAGAAAAGAAAAGAAAAGAAAAGAAAACTAGGTAACAGAGTTTTATAGCATTTGTATCTTACCTCAAACTAAAACAAAAAAAAGAAGCGAACGTAAAGCAAACGGTAGTTTTTCAATGTCACAAATCAGGAAAAGTTAGCGTTTTGTCACGCCGGCAGAAAAAAGTTAAACAAAAGAAATAACACCACACAGCAGAGCTTATCCGTCGAATCAACCTCACGCGCCGCTGTCAAACTCAGAATGAACTCAGGAGAGCTTCGGTCAAGCCACGCCTACAGTCCTGCCCCCCTCTAACCCTGGAGGTGTGATATTCGCCCCAAAATTGGTTGTAACGAGTGTTTAAAAACGGGGTGGTTTTGTTTAGGCTAATTACCCTTACCTAGACATAAAATACAAACAGGGATTTTGTGAATTGGAAAAATTGGCGAACTATTCTGTAACAATGGCCGCGACATCACCTAAAACTCCTGAGAAGAGTGTTGAGTTCGCTATGGGGGATCTTATGCTGGCCCCAAGGAAGATAAAACATGGACCGTGTCTGGCCAATTTCCTCCACGAACCTTTGGATAATGTTAAGTATGAGTTTCATCTATCCGGTAATCGTATTTGCAGTTACAATTTTGACAAGAGGTCAGACTGAGCACCGTGGACAATGATGAAAGGGTCACGTACTACACAAGCGAGGATCCTGAACTGTTTTTCACCGTAAAAGATTGGTGTTTATTTTACAATTGCGTGTGGCGTGATCTAAAAGATGGAGGCGATGATCCTCTATTCATAGGGGAATGGAATGGCGTCACTCCAGGAATGCGCTACAGAGTGCTCGGGGGTCACATTAACAAGTATGCCGATGATTACATATACATACTTTGTAGTGACCGCATCTCGGTCTTACCTGAACGCTCATGGCCAATATCTGAAAAGGATCATCTCAAATACTATACCATTAAATTTTTGTTTCAGTGGAAAGACGTGCCAGCGTTAGAGGAAATATTCAGAAAGATAGACAAAAATGTTTAAGTGGTGCGAAGCTTTTGACAGATACAACAACATAAAAGTGAAATTGTTTCACCCCGAATGGTGTGTGTCCAGCCAGAGAGGGGTTCATGTGGCTCCGCCTACCTTCTATAATCATTAAATACGCACGTTAGGGGTCCCTGTGAAAATAGACTTCAGGCAGCATCACCACCAACATGACCCAAGAAAATACTTGGCGACTCATTAGCAAAGTACAGAATCGACAGCTCCTCACTTTGTATGCGATGACAACGCATCCTCACCGTGGCCAGCGACGGACCATGAAGCCTGGCTGAACAAATTCTGTACAGAGCTCGGATACCATAACATTGCCTTCCTAGCAAAGTACAGTCCACCTCCTCACGCCGGTCCGTCTGACACCGCAATTTCTGTGTGAGCTCAGAGATGAGATGTACATAGTGGAAGGTCTGGCAGAACTCCAGACGAAACTTGTGGATGAAACCTGCGAGCAGGCCATTTACGACGCTGTTGAAAACTGGAAGAAGAGTACACCTGCTGATTCTGATTAACCGGGGGTATGGGTAACCTCTGCAACACAAACTGTCTGGGAAAACTCATATTTAAACATCGAATTAAGAGTGAAATAACTTGTTTATTGTATAAGATTATAGATGATGAGAGTGAATGTTATGGGGATAACAAACGTTTAATGAAATTAAAAAAGCAAATGGTTGTTGTGAGGGGTATGTCGAAGGATTGGAGTGTTATGACAACCCAATGCCTCACAAGCGGGTATAATCCTCGCATGACTGTTAAAAACATTCTTGAACTTATGCCTGAATGTGAAGAAAGTCTTAAAATTGGTAACATTTTATGTCTCTGTACTTATGTAACCGATGTGTGTGTAATGTTGTTGTCAAGAAACGATCCGATGGATGTATATAAAATTATTGACATACTGATTGAATGTGTGATTGAGAAAAATTTTGTAATGTGTGTGAAATTCCTTCAATATCTAGACGATGTATAATTAGATAATGTACAACCAATCATATTGAACGTGTATGCGTCTTCTGCAACGATTGCAAATAAAAACCTTTTGACTCTAATAACTGTCATTATTTTGTGTAAACAGAAGTAGTGGTTAGATGTCTGAATTAATGAAAAAAGTGTACTACGACCCATCGCACCCCGGGTCTTTGGGAGGTAAAGAACGATTAAAACGGGTGTGCTACAGGAATATGGGGTAACTCTGAAGGATAAAGAAATATCAGATTGGTTATCATCTCAGGACGCTTATACATTACACAAGACCGCGCCTATCAAATACAAACGGAATAGAGTTGTAGTGTACGGAAAAGATGTACAGTTTCAAGCAGATCTGGTTGACATGACTGCTTATTCGAAAGAAAACGACGGTATCAGGTTTTTACTGACTTGCATAGATGTTTTTAGCAAGTATGCTTGGGTACGGCCGTTGAAGAATAAGACAGGTGTAGAGGTTACGAAAGCATTCGCCTCTATACTCAAAGAAAACCGTATACCTCAAAAATTACAGACTGATAAAGGCACAGAGTTTTTTAACAAACATTTCCAACAACTCTTGAAAAAGTATAACATACATCATTTTGCTACAGCGAGTGATGTAAAAGCTTCTTGTGTTGAACACTTTCACCGTACATTTCGTTCGAAAATGGGTCGGTTTTTAACAGCTATAAATTCAAAGCGTTACTACGATATCTTACAAGATCTTATAGACGGATATAACACCAGTTATCACAAAAGCATTAAAATGCGACCATTGGACGTTAATAAAGAAAATGAGACGGATGTGTTTAATAATCTGTATGGAAAGCTACGTAAAGGTACACCTGTCTTTAAGTATAAAATAGGGGATGTAGTTAGAGTGTCAAAGGTCAGAAATGTATTTTCGAAGGGTTATGAACAGAATTACACAGAGGAATTTTTCACTATAGCCGCCTGTATACCACAAACCCCTCCAGTGTACAGACTACAAGATTATGACGGGGATGTTATTGAGGGTTGTTTTTATGAAAAAGAATTACAAAAAATCATTGTGAACCAAGATAAATCATTTAAAATAGAAAAGATTTTAGATCGAAAAAAGAGTGGTCGAAAGGTGCTTTGTCTTGTCAAGTGGTGGGGTTGGCGAAATAAATTTTCCTCATGGTTACCAGAAAAGGAAATCATGGACATACAGAATCCATTAAAAGTAACAACCGGTGTGTCATAAGTAGCATTTATGAAAAACTACACCATGGGTGATGGGCGGTTTTTATATTACGCTACCTTGTAATGCATCAACGGATGTTTATCCCGACAACCGTATCTCTAATTACAAAACGAGACTCGCAAGAAATATGAACCTCAAAGGTCAATGGGAAGTTGGATTAATCGAATTTTATTATCCTATTTCCTGGTATACATTTAATGAGGAGGATGCAGCATTTATTATTAACGCCGACCCCGATATACTGGGGTATGATGAGAACCATTACGAAGAGGACCGAGATGTGATTATCTACATTAAAGAAAAAAAGCTCCAAAACGTATCTAAAGTGTGCAATACGTTAAAAACGGGGTATTACGAAGATGTGCTTTTTCTGATTAGAGAAATAAATGCTAACCTTCCACCGAGAGTGACACTTGGTTACGATCACATCAAAAACAGGATATTTCTAAAAGCACCGGCGAATACATCTTTGATATTTTATGGGAAGTTGGCTATTATTCTAGGATTAAAGTCTGGTGTGTCTCTAGGATCTGTAAAACAACAACAACACGAAGATCATTCTGACGGTGCACCTGTCGTGACGTATGCACCGCACCAAGCTGACATAAGAGGAGCCTTTTATGGCATGTATATATATAGCGATATGATTTAATATCAATCAGTAGGTGATTCGTATGTACCTCTAATGAGAACTGTACATATAGATGGATCAGCTAATGACAGAGTCAGTGTTAGATTTGACAAGCCGCATTACGTACCTGTGAATAAATCTAATATTACAGATATTTGCATTGAGGTTAAAGACGATCAGAACAAACACGTGCGTTTCACTTACGGTAAAGTTGTGGCTAAACTTCACTTCAGACCGGTGAAATAAGTTTTAGTTTTAGCAAAACTATTACGCAGCTATGGACCCCGAACGATATGTCACATACTACCGGAACCAAGCAGGTAACGGGCTACCAGATTACGCCGGCGGTCCGGTAATGTACGGATCAGGTATAGGGGGCATTTTTAGATCTCTTTTCAGGACGGCCCTACCTCTGTTGAAAAGAGGTTTTAGTATAGCGAAACCACATCTAAAAACAGCTGCTAGAAATATAGCTAGCGATGTTGTGACCCGCGCTCTATCAAGATCGTATAACGACAATAATAATAATGGACAAAATGGCAATGGCTTAATGGTGATGTCACGAGGATCTTTTAAACCCCCGGGTGAGCGACTATGTAGGGGGAGTGGCCGTGTGAAGAAAGCTAAACGTCGCAGTAACAAGCGCACAGTCACAAAACGTACCCAGCGGCCCCGCACTAAACGTGTAAAGAAAACCGTCCGCGCCAAAAGACCTTTGAACACTATTTTCTAAACATGGCTCTATTCCACAACATGTCCGAGGAGTGTATTAAATCAGAGTTAGATTTATTCACGATCCCCATGACACAGACGTCCATCGAAAAAAATACTTACGTTGAAATACCACCTCTATCTGCAATAACTGATTCATCACCATTAGAATTTTTTATCGCGGGCACAGGGGAGGATTATTTGGACCTTAACAACTGTCTTTTATACACTAGACTCAAAATAACCAGACCCGATGGCTCTAATATACCAGATGGATCACCTGTTGGTTTAATAAACTATCCAGGAGCGTGTATATTCTCACAGGTGGATGTCTCTCTAGGCGATCGTCTGATAACCCAGAGTTCCAGTACCTACCCCTACAGGTGTTTGATCGAAGCTCTGATTAATTTTGGAAAAGATACACTCGAAAGTGTCTTTTCAGCAGGTTTGTTCTACAAAGATACACCGGGTCACATGGATGCTACTGACCCCGCGGGAGAAAATACGGGGTTAATGAAGAGAGCTGCATTTACCAACGCTAGTAATGTGATAGAATTACTAGCACCCATTCATAGTGATATTTTCTTTCAAGAAAAATTAATGTTTAATGGTGTAGATATAAAAATAAGAATGACAAGAGCTAAAGATGAGTTCTGTCTAATGCGAGAAGACGATGTTGGTTATAAACTCAATATTGTATCAGCATCTCTTTTTGTGAAAAAAAGTTACTGTTTCACCCGGCGTCCGGTTGGGACACGCGCAGGCACTTCTATCAACCACTGCCAAATACCCCATAGACCGTGTGTGTCTGAAGAATTTTTCTATCCCCGCTGGATCTTGTGTTTCTAATCAAGAAAATCTTTTTCTCGGGACACTACCAAAATCAATAATTTTAGCAATGACAGAAAATTCTGCCTTTTCAGGGGCGTATGATAAAAACCCCTTTGCTTTTAAACATTTTAACCTGGAGTTTCTGGCTTTATATCAAGACGGTATCCAGATTCCGTCCAAACCGTTTCAGCCGGAATATGAGAGCGGATCAGCCATTAGGGACTTTTATCAACTCGTGCTAGCTACCGGAAGACATCTTAAAAATCAACCTCTTGCAATAGATCGGCAGGACTTTCTAAATAGATACACGCTCTACACCTTTAATTTAGCCCCCGATGAAGATTGTTCGAATCATGTTTCACTAATTAGATCGGGAAATATTAGACTAGAAGCCCGATTCAGACAACCTCTCAGACAATCCATAACCATTATCGTATATGCGATTTTTGATTCAATTGTGGAGATATCCAATCGAAGACAGGTGTTAGTGGATTATTACTGAGACGGGGGTCAAAATGAACACAGTTCAACTAACGTCTGTTATGCATAAAATTGCTCACAACACATGTTTTTTAGGAGTGCTTCCGAGCGATTATCTACCCAAAGTGACGATAAAGAATACCCCATCTATGCTTATTTTTAATTCGGACCCCTCCACAAAACCGGGGTTGCATTGGTTAGCAATTTACATAACCAAGGATGGTGTGGGCTGCTTTATTGATACCTTTGGAGGTTCTCCAAAAGACCCCCGTTTTCCAAAGACCGTACAAACCTTTTTAAAAAACAATTCTATCTGTGTGCAATACTCTAACAGGTTCAAGACTTCACATCAGATACTTGCGGACAACATTGTGTGTTTTTTCTGTACCACATGTCAAAGGGTTATGATTATGAAAATGTTGTTAAACTGTACCATGACGACCTGATTAAAAATGATAACATGGTTGCTCGATTTGTAAAGAGACTGAAACCTTCTCTCTGTGATACATTTAATTGTATTCAGTGCGTACAAAATTGTAAAAGGTGTCTGTAGTACACCTAGAACCGTCCTATTATTTCATGTGTAATAAATAAAACACTATGTAATTATGAATGTATTAATAATATGGATGTACTGTATAAATAAAGACAACGTATAGCCAGATATCTTTTTCCGTCTTTCTTTTTATTAACATCAAGAACTTCACACGTAACATAACACAATTATTTCAAACATATTTACAAAAAATTAAAAAGACAACCATGCACTAGTATCAAGAGAGGGTGAATTAAACCCCGGGCCGCCAGTGTTAGTAGATTGTGACGTAGTCTTTGACGCATGCTTTTTACGACCCCATTTTTTCAAGGGGGTAGGCGATTTCCTTTTAAGCGTCTCAACTGTACGTTTAACCTGCGGGTTCGTGATAGTGGAAAATGGTATATTTAAAGCTGTAAAAGCATCCAGAAATTCACTCCAACCATGCGGTCTGTATTCATCGCGGATTGTGTGAAGCGCTGTTATACTTTTAACCAAATCCAACATGTGCGAACCTGCGATTACATTCCCTTTAAATACAAACTCGCCAGAAGCTGTCCATGAAGACACTTGTTTAGCCTTAGACATTTTATTCAGAATGAGTTTGATGTTTTTTAAACTTCTTTGTGGCACATTGTTTAAGATTTCATTGACAATCTGATCCTCGCTTTCATCATGCGACGGTGCAGCAGCAGGTGCACTAACAGGCGCAGCAGCAGGTGCAGTAGTTGGTGTATTAGCAGGTGTAATAGCAGGTTCATCGGGATGAATAGCGTCCGTTTTCGGTAGTGAAAGAGTTAAAGTACTGCTCTCCAAATCACCTTGTTTTACTATAGTTAAAAACCTCTGTAAGACGCCGGAATAAAGTTTAGCCTTCCCATGCGAATCTAAATCACTCCTCTGCAATACGTTTCGTATAGCCGCATCTAAATCGTTCTCCACAGTTTGTTGAATTGTCTCACGAGCACCTGCAGTTCTTAATTTATTCATCTGATTCTGAGGAATTAGGTAAAGCTTTTCAGCATATTCCATTTCTAATGCTGTCTGGAGGTTATTAAACTAGTGATAAATGGTATTGCCACACTTAACAGAGGTACAAGAAAACCGCCTCGTTGATTAATCAACCGCTTTTTACTTTTGATGTTAATCTTTTTACTAGCTGCGTATTTGATCTCCTGTTTTTTCTTTTTTAACCTCCGGAACTGGTTGGTGTTTAGAGGTATGTTGCCGTGAAGTACATTAAGAGCTATCTCACACAGGGATAGAATCAGCTGATCTGACGCTGACTGTAAAATAACACGGCGTTGTCTCGGTGAAGCCTTATATAATAGTTTTTAAAAGAGGTAAGTTTTTACAGAGCCTATCACTCATTTTCTTTTCTGTACATACACCACCTGTTGATCTGAAAACAATTCTGATCTGAGACGAAAACGCTCCGGTGTTTTAGCTTTAAAGTCAATCAAAAGGAATCCGTAAGGCTGATTGGTAGCATCCTTATAACACTCCATAAAGAATTTTGTATTTCCAGGGTAAATCTGGCGTCCTAAAGTCATTATTTGCATCGAGTCTCTCGGACTCTTGTAAAAAATAAGATAGTGAGTATTGAGTGTGATAGTCCTACTGGTTTTACCGTGAAAAAACAGATTCTGGGTTATCAATATGATAGAAAATGGTATATGATACACGTATTGTGTGAAAGCTCGCGAGAGTTCATCGTTTGAAAAGGCCTCACACATCAGATCGTCACAGATAATAAGTACATTGACATTTGGCTTTATTAAAGTTTCATCGGTTAAAGAGTTTGGAATACCTTCAATAAATTTGATATCATACAATGACAACAGTTCATCATACAAAGGTTGCCAACAACTGTATAAAAATACAATACTGTCAATTTTTACATTGATCAACTTGTATGCATTACGCAATAAATTCTTTACAAAAACAGTCTTTCCGCTTCCGGAAGGACCAGAGACTACGGTTGAAAATGGGAATTGTAAACGAAAGTCAAAATCCTCTTCAACATACACATTTTGTGTGTTAGAAATACCCCTGTATCAGACATATCATACTTTCTAAGGTGACAACCGTTGCATTAGTAGAATGCATCGTGACACCTTTAGCTTTAAGAGTGACTTTTTTTTTGCCGTTCTAAAGCTGTAAGATTTCGGTCCCATTGACGCGAAAGTACTTATGAAATCTCCATCATCAAGTTCATCCGTCAACTCACCAAGATATGCACCTATTTTTGGGGTCCAATCTCCATCTTTCGATACAAAGATAACACTGTCTGTATCTACGTAAAAAACGCGGGGGCCTAACTGATCCATAAGATTGTATAGCTCCAAACGCCTGTAAGCCGTGGTAAATGCAGCGATGAACACATTAACATCACTCGCGGGGGCGGGGTCTTCATCGGCATAGCACCATTGAACTAATGCTACTGTGTCCGACACGAATGAGAAGTGTTTAATGACGCGTCCGTTTCCAAAGATATAGCGGGCGAAATCTTCAGGGTCTGTTAAAAGCTCCGCTGTAGCTTGATTACACCTAAGACCAAATCTACCCCAAAGCGAATTCAATAAATATTTATTTATAGATCTGCGTGCGGGGTTAAGTGCTATTTTGTCAAGGTCGAGCTGAACTCCCTCCTTCTCAAAATAATCTCTGACGTAAGACTCCTTTTCAGCATCTGTCACTACGTGTGATGGAAATCCTGAAGCCTCTTGTTTGAATTTGAGAAACGTCTTAACATAACCGCTGAATAAAGTGTCTGATGTCTGCGGAAAATGCCAGACTTCCTCAATTCTGACTACCGAATAACCTTTATCAATAGCCCTGGAGAGCTCGACAGAGGTCCAAACTCCTGAAATGACTCTTTCGTCATCACTGTGCTGACACTGACCCTGATACTGCGCCTCAGCACAGGTGCGACACAGCGCAAATAGTAGTTTCCCCTGAGAGGATTTGGCAGGTAATATTGGATGCAGTAGTTTACGTGGGGGCAGTACACTGCATTTAATGAGACCGAAATAAGATTTGACCGGTTCAAAATCTTTTAAAATGATCTCAGGATGCCCGATAGGGTAGGTTTTACATGACTGTACATACGGATATAGAGACGTGAAATCCAGATATGACACGCGTTCGCCCTCGGCGGTCTCGTGGTACAAGCGGAGTGCGTTCGTGCGTCCGCCGTAAAGTGCTTCTCTAGGATTCAGTCTCGCTGGTGCATTATAATTACTCATAAATGCAACGACATTGGGATCGTTTTGTTTAGCAGCCTCCCACTGACATTCCCAAATCTTGTGCACTTTGAGATTGTAGGTATTACGCAAAACGTTCAGCTTATTGTCAGATTGTCTTCTGAGCAGGCCAAAAGGTGTTTTTGACACAGGATTCAAATCATTAGGATTAAAACGACAACAATGCCCGTGCCAGAAACATCCGAGAAATTCCAAAGCTATTTTATCTCCATTATCAGCCTCATAATAGCCGTCCACATGATATGGTCCAAATTTGGCTTCGCCATAATTTAAAGCGTGATGAACATCGACGTTCCTGCTTGCTTTAATGTATTCCAACCATTGTATGGAAGGGTTTGAGTAAGATTTATACTGATTGATGTAGGCATTTTTGTGCGTTAAGGCAATTGTGTCTTTGGTTAAAAAAAGCGTTTTGAACACTTTCATAGCACAGCCGGCTAATGTTATACACCCAAAAGGATCTACGTTGGTACATTCTATAAACTCTTTTCTGTATTTTATACAGGCTTCACGTAGCAAAACAACGTCATTCTTGCAGTACAAAGCTAATTGCTTTTTGAAGTCAAACACCTCTCCTGCTACACCCTCGTACCACGAATCAAATTTCACACATTCAGCGTCAGACATCGTCTGATATCCGTAATAATCTTTTGACGGATACGGACCGATATAGTTTGCATTCTGCAAGCGATTAAAATGATGTGGAAAGTACCCTTTTTCGCTGGTGTTTAAGTTTAAAGCAGTCATCATTTTTGACAGTTTCATCGGCAAGAAGCTATAGCTGTCAATGTATCTCTGTTTAAAGACTTGGTCGTACATGTAAACAAGTCTACAGCCTTGGAGTATAATTTTTGGCGTTAGTCCCTGACTAGTGAAATACTCGAGCAATATAAAAGAGTCGAAACCCGAAGAATTGTGGGCGATAAATGTGAAACCCTCAAATTTTGGTCGTCTGAAATGCTTGACCATCTGATCTACACAGTCTACACCTTCTGCCGTAAATTCATCCCCAGCTTGCGTGGCTGCACAAATATAATTTGCCGTATGCCTGCCATTTTCATACATCGTTTCAAAGTCAAAATAAACATAGTCTTGGCTATGTTCGCAAGGCTTGACAGGCTGAATATAGCAACAATGCTGACCTTCATCCATCAGAACTTCAGCACAATGCACACATTTCGATGGTGCACATTTGTGCGTTAATAGTTTATCACCAGACCATTTTGCTCTGTACTGCCTGTAACATTTGTCACAGTATTTTATGAGATCACACTGAGACCTCGAACCGCCACTTTGTGCTTGTTTATGCATTTCATAACAGAAATCAGATCTACAATATCTCAAACAATCGTCACATTGCACCGATTTCTTAGGATGCGTGTAGCACATATTGTTTGTGCATACATTGCATGTAAATTTACAATAATGTTAAGTACGATCCTTAAATCCGTGATAGCAGTACTCACAAACATACGAGTAGCCTAAGAAACCTTTCAGATTTTTTATACCATAATAATGATCATCATGCAAATACAAATGCACCGTCTTCTGATGTATCTCGTCTGTATTTTTATACACTTCCAATTTACCTGAACCCGATCTGGGAAAGATAACAATTTTCAGGTCTAAATGGGCTTCAAATTTAGAAACATCATGCAATGCAATTTTATCACGGGGGTCGTAACCCAGATCAGTATGTATACCCCTGGCTATTCTCATCAATTCGTAGTCGGGACTTTGAGGATTTAAAAAGTGAGCTATGCACGCACTAAAACACATATTGTCTGCGAAATTTTTCGGGCTAAACAAATGCATTCTGTTTTTCTGTATGACCTGATTATGAGCTAGGTCGGTCAACTTCCTACGCGAGCCACCGCCACCTTGTTTGTTTCGTGCTACAGAGACACATAACTCTAAAGCACTATCAAAAACCATATCTGTATTGCTTTGAACAGCCCATTCGATTTGGTCAACAAATACATTAACATCGTGATTGTTATCAGGCGTCAGAACGGCATTAATATCTGTGGGGAGAGTTGCACCTTGCAGAGCTATGTTCAAAAAACCCCCTTCACCAGCTAATAATGTGGAAAATGCTACAATCTCATTCAAAATATCCTGCAAAAAGATATTATAGGCAGCATAGTCATCTGTGACTATTTCACGAAAATGTAAAGTTCTGCGAATTTCTAAACCATTAAATCTCAGTCTTGGGACAATCGTAAAATCACCCACACAACCTCCTTCTCTCACTAGTCTAGCTATGCAATCCTGACTGAGACCCATATCTGGAGCTGAGGGATCATAACCTGAGGATTTATTATTAGACGGCCCTGCGCCGACCTGTTCATCGCTGTTTATATCAGCACCCAACCATTCGTGTTGTTCATCTATAAGCTCATGTAATCCCACCATGTTAAGCGGATCAGACGGTAACATCTGTAAATGTTTATATATCAGCATGTAACCATTCGTGTTGTTCATCTATAAGCTCATGTAATCTATCTGTTAAGCGGATCAGACGGTAACATCTGTAAATGATTGTTAATAATTTCACGTAACTGTTCGCTATTGTTTTGAAAATCATATCTGGGTCTTGATGACCTCTGATCATCTTCTGAAGTGTGGGGGTGTAAATTATCGTGAATTATTTTGAATTTAATAATAATAATTTTGAATTATTATTGTTTTATTTATTTTTTATTTTTAAATCAGAAATACACCTTTTTTCAAGTTTAAAGACAAGCGTGTACACTCCTGAAAACACCAACGCCGATTCACAATGCTCATAACCAGATATAACAAAACAGAAACATATATAAATTCAAAACCACCGTTTCTCCTTAAGTAAAACAACACTAAATGGCAGGGACAATAACATACAATAATGTAAGGAATAACAAACAATATTAATAAAAGTAAGGAATAACAAACAATATTAATAAATGTAAGAAATAACTAATGATAATAATGATTCGTTGTCAATAACAAACAATAATAAATGTAAGAAATACCCAATGATAATAACGAATCGGTGTCAGTAACAAAACAAAAACAAACAACAATTCAATACATATCAGCCTCTTATAATACGATTAAACAAATCCGTCAGCATTCTTTGAATAAGGTTTAAACGTTCTGTGATCAGCGTAAGAGCGTTAACAACGAGATTTTGCTCGACTTGTACCTGATGGATTTCTGCCGGTACACCGCTCATGCTCTGTTGAAACTCCCGAAATTCACCATACAGCTGTTCGTGACAGCTTCTCCAAAATTCGGCCGCGTGACGTAAGGATTCGTTCTGCTGTTGTTGACAGGCTATGATGTTTCTCAATATCGATACCACATCACTTTGTGCGCTAGCAACTATGTCTTCTGCTTCCCGATAGGATAAAGTTTGTCCGTTCAAGTCGAAAAGTGTCTCAAAGCTCCGATTAACACGGCGCAGCATATCATAATCAAGTCTTCTGTTTAAATCACGCTCACGGAACAATTCCTGAGGAATTTCGTGAGGTAATTCCTCATCCTCCTCCTCGCTTTCCGAAGCACTGAAGGACACTTGATCCCACGCATGTATCTGCGAATCAGTCCACGCTGTTAGGCCGCCTTCGTCGTACCCTTGTTCTGTAAAATAATGACAACAGTTTATTAATTTATCGAATGAAAGACAAAACATAAAAGTAATAACAAGGTTTTCTGTTTTAATACATACCATTATTCTCCGAAGTCCTTAAACGACTGGTGGTCGGTGCATCATCCGTTTCGTGCTCCGGTAGCCTCAAACGTTTAACCCCCTGACCCTGCGAGTAAAGCGGCCTGGAAGTACCTGGTATGTGAACACTTGAACAGTCTGGGAGCGTGTGAGACCGCTCCTCTGAAGACGGAACTGGGGCGGGGGTGGGATTTGTGACGTCCGCGCTAACCACAACCTCTTGTAAAACGTCCTCTGTAGGTAACATTATCACGTGACTGTTGGTATCAACGTGCTCACCTGTCAAAACAAAAACAAAACAAAAAAACATATAACATCATTATTATTATCTATTTATTTTTGGTAATCACTTTATGTGAAACTGACACTTTTAACTTGATGAGAAAAGATTGTTTGCATATATGACCTACCGTTATTAACAGCACCGTCATCATCACAAGCAAATAGCTCCTCCTCATCGACTGGGTAAAATGATAACAAAGTTATTGGTGCTATTATTAGACATTGAATAGTTAATAGAATAAAGGGTAAAATAAAGCTACTCACATAGCTCTTCAAGGATCTGTTCCAAACCATCGTCGAAATCCTGATTCGCAAAACCACCTAGAGATTATAACCACGAGATATTAAACAAATATTCACGTTAAAATATATTTAAATAACTCAGATGAAAAACACTTACCCTGGTAATTGTCAGCCATTGTTTCGTGTATTGTTGAGATAGCAGCGTCTTGTAGATAGCGGCGTAACACGACTTGAAGATAGATTTTACAGGTAATGAGCATAACAAAACTTTTGGTTTTTAACGGGATTCGCCGTGTGGGCGGCTCTTGAGAATACCACGTAAAATCCGATAACCATCAGTAGAGGGTACCCTGATAACATAAATCTTTAATACATGTATAACGTATGCAACAACAGATGCGACATTTTTTTTTTTTTTTTTTTTTTACAACTTAACTGAGGATGTCGTGATCTACGCCAGAGACCGTGTTTGTAAGTCACGTTCTGTGTGTTTGTTTGTACACGTGTTTGCATATGTATGTTTGTGTATATTTACGTCTATGTTTATGCTTTTTGTATATTCATATGTGTGTGTGTGTGTGTGTGCGTGTTTGTATTTGCAACCTATGTTTGTGTTGAGACTTGAAAAAATAAGGTGTGAATAAAATAATAAATGTGACTGAAATAAACAAAATTAGTTAACTCAAATTAAACAACATTTTCCTATATACCACAGCCTGCCTTGTTAAAAACAATCATAGATCTCACATCCTTTTGACCTGTCGTTGCACTTTTGGCTAACCTTACGCTCACAGGTCTACGTCATAAAGTTTAAATTGTCATCCTTTGATCAGTGAGCACGAAATGCGGAGCTTTAGCTGACCCTCAGCATCACAGGGCCAGAACCCCAAAACTCATTAGTTTGCTAATGAGTTACAAACCCCCCCGAAAACCTTTAGATGTTTTACAGTCTTTTGAAGTGCGGTACACTGATATGGCAGCGCCAGTAATCACACAACGCAGACACCAGACGCGTTTCGATGCAATACGTGAGACAAAATATTTTCATTTCGTACCATGTTGTAAAACCTCAGGCTTTTAATAACATATGCCTGTTTTATTTGCTAGATAACACGCCACAAGCGTTACAGAAGTTAATATTGACAAAATAAAAGACATATTAAAGGATTTAGGCTAATAAAGTAAGTGTGAGTGGCTTATTAAAATAAAAACAAACAACACTTTTTTTTTTTTTTTTTTTTTTTTTTCCCAACAAGAACTTTTGTTTAGATGAAAAAATCGTATAGATTAACCTCATTTTAAAGTAAAAAACATTGGTTTAATGTTTAAACAGGTAGAACGTTTTCACCAATTAAGAAATGGTGTATATTTTATTAAAAACGTTACTTTAATTCTTTTAACATATATTTACATTTATTTTGCGCTGGTGTCTTCTCTATCGTTAGAGGGGCAGGACTGTAGGCGTGGCTTGATCGAAGCTCGACTAAGTTCATTCTGAGTTTGACAGCTGCGCGTGAGGTTGATTCGACGGATAAGCTCTGCTGTGTGGTGTTATTTCTTTTGTCTAACTTTTTTCTGCCGGCGTGACAAAACGCTAACTTTTCCTGATTTGTAACATTGAAAAACTACCGTTTGCTTTACGTTCGCTTCTTTTTTGTTTTAGTTTGAGGTAAGATACAAATGCTATAAAACTCTGTAACCTAGTTTTCCTTTTATTTTATTTTCTTTTCTTTTCTTTTCTTTTCTTTTCTAACTCCTAACAAACTCTAACATCTTTTTAAATTGTAATGTTACAAGCTTTGACTCTCACGTGTTGTTTATTTTAGATAGATAGATAGATAGATAGATACATAATCAATAACCTAGTTTTCTTTTTTATTTAATTTGTAACAAACTTTAACACCTTTTTAAAATTGTTTTAACAGCTCTTAAATACCTTGAACCTTTTTTTACTCTTTTTCCGGGGACAAAAAAACGATCATTACACTGTTTCTATTTCGTCTATGTTTATAACCTTTTTCTTGAAACACATTGTGTATGTAAAACCTTAAAAACTTCCCTTATACCATTTTCACGTTTTCACATTTTAAAGTTTAAAGCACATAGTTTTGAACAGTTTTCAATGGCCCCACACACAAAAACACTTTTCCCTCCCCACCAAATTCCATTTAGGTTCATAAAAAGGTCACACACGGGGGCTGTACAGGGAGGGGTGGGGGGTCCAAACAGGTGTACAAAACAGATGTCTTTTATGACCCTCATCAATCAAATTTTTGACCATAAGCCGCCCTTTATCCTCTCTAGCGTGGAAGCCATTCACACTAAATGTAAAGGATGAACAGTAAAATAAATCTGTGTTTGGTGATTTAAGCTAACTGTTGAGGCATAAAATTGTTTGGGCATGGAATTAAATTAGTTGTATGCTTGATTAAAGAGATTAGTTTTAGTCTAGTCTCAAACAAATCTGGTGAGGCTATTCCACAGTTAAGTTGATAAGTAAAAAAGT
Organism: Cyprinus carpio; assembly: GCF_018340385.1. Lineage (NCBI taxonomy): Eukaryota > Metazoa > Chordata > Actinopteri > Cypriniformes > Cyprinidae > Cyprinus > Cyprinus carpio. The sequence goes on along the minus strand of NW_024879154.1, from coordinate 772,685 downwards.
GATCTACCACCATTAAGAGGATTGTGATAACAGACCAGAATTTTCTGACTGCAGAGTGTGATGGACTGTAGTCTGATAAACTCTGGTATCACCAACAAGTGATGTTTAATCTGAGTTTGTGCATCACTAGAGTCTCCAAAGTTACATTAAACTGATTTGTGTATCACTAGTCTCCAAAGTTACATTAATTGGAGTTTGTGTATCACAAGTCCCCAAAGTGACATTAAATTGGTAGTCACCAAAGTGACATTAAATTGTAATTTGTGTATCACTACTGTATTCCAAACATTTAAGTCATTCACTTGACAATTTAAGTATTTTTTATTTGTATAGAACATTTCACAATCATCAGAAAGTCATGCCTTAAATGTTTTATGGATAGTATTTTTTGAAAATAAATACAAATTGAACTAGAGAGTTGCAGGCAGTTGTCATGGCATGATTCTTTGCCATAGAGACACTTGTTTGTAAAGTAATAATTATTACTGTTCCGTGGTCTTCATTAGGAATTTCCCTGGGGCTGAAATGTTTTATATTTTTGTTGAAATCATGAAAAGGACCCTTTTTTTATTGATTATTGGCATTGGCCTACATCCTGTGCTCCTATTAATGACAATGCTGGTGTGATGGCCTAATTGTTAAAAGTAACCAATCATAAATGAGCAGGAAAAAAACTATTTTCAATTCTTTAAAAGACAGTTATGCAGTGGAAAAGCTTACCAATCCATAACCATCAAATAGGAAAAAACAACTTTACCATGTCACACATTTACGTCATATTCCAATATTTGAACTTGGAATTGTACTTCTGTTTCTAATTAGCATAAATTATATGTATCTTCTAAAAGTCCTTAAAGTATATCACAACCAGAGATTGTGTACCACCATAGTCCTAAAAGTTTCACTTGATCAGAGTTTGTGTTTGTCCTCAAATTGGACATAAAGAATACTGTCCCCAAAGCGAAGGCAAAATGTCAGGTCTGTAAGAAAGGTTTTAATTGAAAATATCAAGTTATATTTGTACTGAAGGCTTCATCTGTAGTGCAGTTATATCTTTCTTTTGTCTCTAGACCATTCAGAAAGGGGTGTACCCAAAGGTAGGGTGTTCAGTCATAGGTCCTCATTGGGGGGTTAAGTAGGTATGTGTATGTGTGTGTGTGTAAATTGTGTATTTGTGTCTTCAAAAACATTTTGGAAAGTAATAATAAATCCTCACAAAAAAAAAAAAAAAAGAAAAAGAAAAAAGAAAAGTAATCGTGACGGAATTCCAGATATCCAAAAAAAAATATAAATAAATAAAATGATTTCACTCCTAAGAAAACAAATTATTTTTTTCCATCAGAAGTGGCTGAACAACAATTGGTATACACTCCACACTATGCTCAAACAGTGTAATGTTCGTTTTTTGTACTCGGAAACGAGTAAAAAAAGGTTCAAGGTATTTAAGAGTTGTTAAAACAATTTAAAAAGGTGTTAAAGTTTTACAAATTAAATACAAAAGAAAACTAGGTTACTAGTTATCTATCGATCTATCTAAAATAAACAACACGTGAGAGTCAAAGCTTGTAACATTACAATTTAAAAAGATGTTAGAGTTTGTTAGGAGTTAGAAAAGAAAAGAAAAGAAAAGAAAAGAAAAGAAAAGAAAGAAAAGAAAAGAAAAGAAAAACTAGGTTACAGAGTTTTATAGCATTTGTTTCTTACCTCAAACTAAAACAAAAAGAAGCGAACATAAAGCAAACGGTAGTTTTTCAATGTTACAAATCAGGAAAAGTTAGCGTTTTGTCACGCCGGCAGAAAAAAGTAAAACAAATGAAATAACACCACACAGCAGAGCTTACCCGTCGAATCAACCTCACGCGCCGCTGTCAAACTCAGAATGAACTCAGGAGAGCTTCGGTCAAGCCACGCCTACAGTCCTGCCCCCTCTAACGAAAGAGAAGAGACCAGCGTGAAATAAATTTAAATGTATGTTAAAATACATTAAACAAAGTAACGTTTTTAATAAATATACACCATTTCTTTATTGGTGAAAACGTTCTACCTGTTTAAACATTAGACTGATGTTTTTTACTTTAAAATGAGGTTAGTCTATACGATTTTTTTTGTCTAAACAAAAGTTCTTGTCGAGAAAAAAAAATTTTTTTGTTTGTTTTTATTTTAATTAACCACTCACACTAATCTAAGTCTAGTCTAAAACTAGACTAAATCCTTTAATATGTCTTTTATTTTGTCAATATTAACTTTTGTAACGCTTGTGACGTGTTATCTAGCAAATAAAACAGACGTATGTTATTAAAAGCCTGAGGTTTTACAACACGGTACGAAATGAAAATATTTTGTCTCACGTATTGCATCGAAACGCGTCTGGTGTCTGGGGACTGTGTGATTACTGGTGCGACCATATCAGCGAAAGATATTTTGAAAGACTGTAAAACATCTAAAGGTTTTCGGGGGTTTGTAACTCATTAGCAAACAAATGAGTTTTGGGGGTTCTGGCACTGTGGTGCTGAGGGTCAGCTAAAGCTCAGCATTTCGTGCTCACTGATCAAAGGATGACAATTTAAACTTTATGACATAGACCTGTGAGCGTAAGGTTAGCCAAAAGTGTGACGACAGGTCAAAAGGATGTGAGACCTATGATTGTTTTTTTAACAAGACAGACTGTGGTATAGGAAATTTTGCATAATTTTAGTTAATTAATTTTGTTTATTTCAGTTACATTTATTATTTTATTCACAACTTATTTTTTCAAGTCTCAACACAAACACAGGCTGTAAATACAAACAAACACACACACACACACACACATACTGTACATATACGTGAATATACAAAAAGCATAAACATACATGTAAATATACACAAACATACATATGCAAACACTTGTACAAGCAAACATACAGAATGTGACTTACAAACAATCACACACACACACACACACACACTTATGAGACATACCTAATACAAGCAGATATCATAGCTTTTGATTTTGGAGTTGTTAAAATCCATGCATGCAATCATTCGAAGCTAAGGCTATATCTACCCCGTCGAGATGAAAAGTCGCGTCTACATACCAGGATATGCGATAAAGGCCAGACGGTCTCTGGCGTAGATCACGACACCCTCAGTTAAGTTGTAAAAGAAAAAAAAAATATCTAAAAGATGTTGCATCTGTTGTTGAATACGTTATACATGTATTAAAGATTTATGTTATCAGGGTACCCTCTACTGATGGTTATCGGATTTTACGAGGTATTCTCAAGAGCCGCCCACACAACGAATCCCGTTAAAAAACAAAATCTCCTCTTCAGGAACTCGAGCTGCGTCGAACGCTTTGGGGAACGCGTCTAGCGTGAGCGACTCTGAATATCGTGTGTAATCAGTCCAATGGAAGAGCGTGACGTCACGGGCGGGGTGACGTAAGCGACCAGGAAGCTATAAAAGCACATGCCGCGCAGCTGGCATCAGCTTCGCGTCTTCAGCAAGCGCTCTGTGTGTAAATGTCCTCAGTTTGTCTTGTGAGTCTTATTTACTGTTGTCTGTCCAGTAGAGCTCCAAGTCACGTCAAAGAGCAAGGCGAAAACCAAGCACTCTAAGGGCGAATCCGGATCGCATTTCAGATTGTGTGTCCCTCCCTGCCCGCGATACATAACGAGCGGGGATACACAAAGTCTGTGCGTGGTCTGCCTGGGTTCGAAGCATGCCGAGTCGGCTCTCGAGGGGGCCGACTGTCCGCACTGTGAGAGAATGTCGGTGCGGCTGCTTCGTTCCCGGAGGGCTCTCTTCGAGGAGGGAGCCTTCGCCAGCGTTCCCCGCGGTGCCGGCCCCGCTTCTGCCGAGGCAGAACGGCAGCTGCACTCGTGGGGTTCGCAAGTGGATCTGACAGAGGGAATGGAGACGGGCGAGTCCCTATCTCCCTCCACTTCTGCCAGATCCGGCGCCCAATCTCTGGAGTCGGAAGCACGCTCTGCGGTTCCTTCCACCCAGGGAGAGGGATCGACACTCCGCCTCTCTTCCTCCGAGGAGGCTGATGTGGAGTCTGTCGACAGGGATTCGCCACCCCACTCGCCTAGGTATGAGGAGCTCTTGGAGGTGGTTACTCGTTCGGTGGCCCAGTTGTCTTGATTGGCCCGCCGAGAAGACAACTGAACCGCAGAAAAGCAAGCTAGACGAACGCTTTCTGCGGGCGAGTCAACCACCTCCTTGCCGGGGCCTTCCGTTCTTTCCCGATCTACACGAAGAGATCGCTAGATTGTGGAAACGCCCATTTTCAGCCCGCCTCTACATCCCCTCTTCAGATTACTACGGCAATGTAGTGGGGATGGCAGAGCTATCTGTCCCCCGGTACTGCATCGTCTCTGAAGGCCCCGGCATTGCCCTCCAAGCCGCTCAGAACAACTTCGGCTTTGGTGGGCAAAGGGTATGCGGCAGCAGGTCAGGCTGTGTCTGCACACCATGGCGGTGTTACAGGCGTACCAGGCCGACCTGCTGAAGGAGCTTGACGAGGGAGAGGAGATCAAGTCCCATGACATCACTGAGTTAAGAAGGACCGCTGATCTCTCCCTCCGCGCCACCAAAGAGGTGGAGGTGCCCCAGCCGCACCCTAGCTCCTCGTACCACGAGGCCCAAAAAACAGAGCGTCGCCTCTCGTGCTCCGCACGCTCTCGGCCGAGGTCTTCGAAGCCCAAACAAGATCTGAGGGCGGTCATTGAAGCTAAGAAGGCCTCGGCCAAGAAACCCTGACGCCAACAACCCAGGGCTTCAGAGGGCAGCCTCTGCTGGGGTAGAGCGGTGCACACCGCAGTACACGGTGCCCGTCTCGCCTCAGCGCCCTCTGGGGGCCGGTCTGCCAACCCTGCCAGTGTTCCAGGGCGCAGCGGTCCCCAGCGAGCATCGTTCTCAGTATCTTCCGCCCGTGCGGTATTAAAGCCGGTATTTCATAGTTCCAAAGAAGGATGGGGGGTTGCGTCCGATCATAGACCTGCGGGTCTTAAATCGATCAGTTATGAGACTGAAGTTCAAAATGCTCACGATCAAGCATGTTGTAGCTCAGATCAGGTCCGAGGTCTGGTTTGTCACAATAGATCTCAAAGATGCATACTTCCACATATCCATCCTTCCACAACACAGGAAGTTTCTGAGGTTCGCTTTCGGGGGCGAAGCTTACCAATATCGAGTACTTCCCTTTGGCCTTGCACTCTCATCCCGCACGTTCACAAAATGTGTAGATGCGGCTCTGGTCCCCCTGCGCATGCAGGGCATCCGCATTCTCAAATATATCGACGATTGGTTGATTTTAGCTCAGTCAGAGCAGGTTGCAGCTCGGCATCGAGATGTCATTCTCGCACATATGGGGGAGCTGGGTTTGAGACTGAACGCCAAGAAGAGTGTACTTTCTCCAGTTCAGAGAACCACCTATCTAGGCGTAGTATGGGATTCGACCACGATGCAGGCACGATTGTCCCCTGCTTGTATCGAGTCGATCCTCATCTCAGTCGAGAGAGTCAAAGAAGGCCAGTCACTCACTGTCAAACAATTTCAGAGATTGTGGGGTCTAATGGCAGCTGCGTCCAACGTGATACCTTTTGGCCTGCTGTACATGAGACCCCTACAGTGGTGGCACAAGACCAAAGGATTTTCCCCGAGGGGCAATCCACTTCGAACTATCAAGGTCACGCGGGGCTGCCTCCGTGCCTTAGACATGTGGAAGAAACCTTGGTTCTTGAATCAGGGCCCGGTGCTGGGAGCTCCTGGTCGCCGTGTAACACTAGCGACGGATGCCTCCCTCACTGGCAGGGGTGCGGTCATGAGTGGCCACCCTGCCCGCGGTCTGTGGAGCGGTCGCCATCTGACATGGCATATCAATTGTCTAAAAATACTAGCAGTTTATCGTGCACTGAAGCACTTCCCAGACATAAGGGATCACCATGTGTTGTTGCGCACCGACAACACATCAATGGTCTCTTACATCAACCACCAGGGAGGTCTGCGTTCGCGCCCCTTGTACAAGCTGGCGCACCAGATCCTTGTGTGGTCCCAGGACAAACTCCTCTCACTCAGAGCAGTGTGTATTCCTGGGAAACTGAATGTGGGAGCAGACATACTGTCGAGGCAGGGGCCTAGGCCCGGGGAATGGAAGCTTCACCCCGAGGTGGTGGAGCAGATATGGAGAGTTTTTGGCAGAGCTCAAGTAGACCTCTTTGCGACTCAAGAGACATCACAATGTCCCCTTTGGTTCTCTCTAGTTCATCCAGCTCCTCTGGGACTGGACGCTATGGTACAGACCTGGCCGAGGCTTCGTCTGTACGCATTTCCCCCTATTGCTCTGCTCCCAGGAGTTCTGGCGAGAGTACGCCGGGACGGGGTCCGTCTGTTGTTTGTAGCCCCGTTCTGGCCGGGCCGAGTATGGTTCGCAGATTTGGTCTCGCTCCTCGACGGCTCTACGTGGGAGATACCGATCAGGGCAGACCTAGTCTCACAGGCGCAGGGCACGATAATTCACCCTGGCCCGGAGTTGTGGAAGCTGTGGGTGTGGCCCCTGAGGGGGCACAGTTCATAGCTTCCGGTCTCTCAACCGAGGTAGTTGAGACCCTCCTCCAATCCAGAGCTCCCTCAACGAGGAAACTGTACGCCCTGAGGTGGAAACTCTTCACCTCATGGTGCAGAGACCGCCAGCTAGACCCAGCAAACTGCCCAGTTGGTACAGTTCTGGAGTTCCTACAGGCCGGGCTCTCTGCAGGGTTGACCCACTCCACGCTGAAGGTCTACGTGGCGGCCATTGCGGCCTACCACGCCTTTGGGAAGACACCCCTTAGTTACACGTTTCCTCCGCGGTGCGCTGAGGCTAAGACCTCCAGTACGGTCCCGTATTCCCCCGTGGGACTTGGTTGTGGTGCTAGAGGCGTTGTGCAGACCTCCGTTTGAGCCTATTCAAGATATTTCAGACAGACATCTGACGCTTAAAACCGCCTTTCTGTTGGCCATTACCTCTCTGAGGAGAGTAGGAGATTTGCAGGCCCTCTCAGTGGCCCCTACCTATCTGGACTTTGCACCTGGCATGACCAAAGCGTTCATATACCCTCGAGCGGGATATGTTCCTAAGGTCCCCTCTGTCACACCACAACCTGTAGTGCTGCAGGCCTTCTGTCCTCCTCCCTTTCGGGAGCCCGACCAAGAGAAGCTAAATTGTATGTGTCCAGTTCGAGCACTGGACGCATACGTCCACAGAGCTGCCCTGTGGAGAAAAACAGACCAATTGCTTGTATGCTACGGTCCCCCCAAGAGGAACTTCCTGCTTCTAAGCAGACTATTAGTCGTTGGATAGTCGAGGCTATCAACGCCACCTATGAGTCCTCTGGTCTTCCCCCGCTGCTGGGAGCCAAGGCTCACTCCACACGGGGTATGGCGGCCTCCAAGACCTTTTTGGCAGGTGTATCCATGCTGGACATCTGCAACGCTGCGGGGTGGTCCACGCCCTCTACATTCGCAAGATTTTATGGCTTAGACATGCCAGTCACTCCAGGCGCTTCTGTCCTCTCGTCCTAAGCTGTGCTCTTCGGATACACACTAGGCAGGGGTTTGGTAGTCTGGCAGTGTTGGTACTCGTTCCCCAAAGCGTTCGACGCAGCTCGAGTTCCTGAAGAGGAACATCTCTAGGTTACGCATGTAACCCTAGTTCCTCGAGGGAACGAGACGCTGCGTCTCGGAGCCATACCTCCGGCACCCCTGCCGGCACTTGCTGGTACTCGAAGCTGATGCCAGCTGCGCGGCACGTGCTTTTATAGCTTCCTAGTCGCTAACGTCACCCCGCCCGTGACGTCACGCTCTTCCATTGGACTGATTACACACGATATTCAGAGTCGCTCACGCTAGACGCGTTCCCCAAAGCGTTCGACGCAGCGTCTCGTTCCCTCGAGGAACTAGGGAAACATGCGTAACCTAGAGACGTTTTGTTACGCTCATTACCTGTAAAATCTATCTACAAGTCGTGCTACGCCGCTATCTACAAGTCGCTGCTATCTCAACAATACACGGAACAATGGCTGACAATTACCAGAGTAAGTGTTTTTCATCTGAGTTATTTAAATATATTTTAATGTGAATATTTGTTTAATGTCTCGTGGTTATAATTTCTAGGTGGTTTTGAGAATCAGGATTTCGACGATGGTTTGGAACAGATCCTTGAAGAGCTATGTGAGTATTTCCCCCTTTATTCTATTAACTATTCAATGTCTAATAATAGCACCAATAACTTTGTTGTCATTTTACCCAGTCGATGAGGCGGAGCTATTTGCTTGTGATGATGACGGCGCTGTTAATAACGGTAGGTCACATATGCAAACAATCTTTTCTCATCAAGTTAAAAGTGTCAGTTTCACATAAAGTGATTACCAAAAATAAATAGATAATGATGTTATATGTTTTTTGTTTTGGCAGGTGAGCACGTTGATTCCAACAGTCACGTGGTAATGTTACCTACAGAGGACGTTTTACAAGAGGTTGTGGTTAGCGCGGACGTCACAAATCCCGCCCCCGCGCCCGTTCCGTCTTCAGAGGAACGGTCTCACACGCTCCCAGACTGTTCAAGTGTTCACATACACCAGGTGCTTCCAGGCCGCGTCACCCGCAGGGTCAGGGGGTAAAACGTTTGAGGTTACCGGAGAATGAAACGGATGATGCTCCGACCACCAGTCGTTTAAGGACTTCGGAGAATAACGGTATGTATTAAAGCAGAAAACCTTGTTATTACTTTTATGTTTTGCCTTTCATTCAATAAATTAATAAACTGTTGTCATTATTTTACAGAACAAGGGTACGACGAAGGCGGCCTAACAGCGTGGACTGATTCGCAGATACATGCGTGGGATCAAGTGTCCTTCAGTGCTTCGGAAAGCGAGGAGAAGGACGAGGAATTACCTCACGAAATTCCTCAGGAATTGTTCCGTGAGCGTGATTTAAACAGAAGGCTTGATTATGATATGCTGCGCCGTGTTAATCGGAACTTTGAGACACTTTTCGACTTGAACGGACAAACTTTATCCTATCGGGAAGCAGAAGACATCGTTGCTAGCGCACAAAGTGATGTGATCTCGATTTTGAGAAACATCATATCCTGTCAGCAGCAGCAGAACGAATCCTTACGTCACGCGGCCGAATTTTGGAGAAGCTGTCACGAACAGCTGTATGGTGAATTTCGGGAGTTTCAACAGAGCATGAGTGGTACCGCAGAAATCCATCAGGTACAAGTCCAGCAAAATCTCTCTGTTAACGCCCTTACGCTGATCACAGAACGTTTAAACCTCATTCAAAGAATGCTGACGGATTTGTTTAATCGTATTATAAGAGGTTGATATGTATTGAATTGTTGCTTGTTTTGTTTTGTTACTGACATCGATTCGTTATTATCATTGAGTATTTCTTACATTTATTATTGTTTGTTATTGACAACGAATCATTATTATCATTAGTTATTTCTTACATTTATTATTGTTTGTTATTGACAACGAATCATTATTATCATTAGTTATTTCTTACATTTATTATTGTTTGTTATTGACAACGAATCATTATTATCATTAGCTATTTCTTAATTAATATTGTTTGTTATTCCTTACATTATTGTATGTTATTGTACCCGCCATTTAGTGTTGTTTTACTTGCGGAGAAACGGTGGTTTTGAATTTATATATGTTTCTGTTTTGTTATATCTGGTTATGACGCATAGTGAATCGGCGTTGGTGTTTTCAGGAGTGTACACGCTTGTCTTTAAACTTGAAAAAGGTGTATTTCTGATTGAAAAATAAATAAATAAAACAATAATAATTCAAAATGAGCAGTAAAAGATGTCACGATAATTTATACCCCCACACTTCAGAAGATGATCAGAGGTCATCAAGACCCAGATATGATTTTCAAAACAATAGCGAACAGTTACGTGAAATTATTAACAATCATTTACAGATGTTACCATCTGATCCGCTTAACATGGTGGATAGATTACATGAGCTTATAGAAGAACAACACGAATGGTTGGGTGCTGATATAAACAGCGATGAACAGGTCGGTGTAGGGCCGTCTAATAATGAATCCTCAGGTTATGATCCCTCAGCTCCAGATATGGGTCTCAGTCAGGATTGCATAGCTAGACTAGTGAGAGAAGGAGGTCGTGTGGGTGATTTTATGATTGTCCCAAGACCCCGATTTAATGGTTTAGAAATTCGCAGAACTTTAAATTCTCGTGAAATAGTCACAGATGACTTTGCAGCTTATAAATTCTTTTTGCAAGATATTCTGAATGAGATTGTGGTGTTTTCCAGATTGTTATTGGGTGAAGATGGTTTTCTGAATATATCTCTGCAAGGTGCAAGTCTCCCCACAGATATTAACGCAGTTCTAACACCTGATAACAATCATAACATTAATGTATTTGTTGACCAAATCGAACGGACAGTTCAAAGCAATACGGATGTGAGTTTTGATAACGCTTTAGAGTTATGTGTCTCTGTAGCGCGAAACAAACAAGGGGGTGCGCGTAGGAAGTTGACCAACCTAGCTCATAATCAAGTCATACAGAAAAATAGAATGCATTTGTTTAGCCCCAAAAATTTCGCAGACAATACGTGTTTTAGTATGTGCATAGCTCACCTTTTAAATCCTCAAAGTCCCGACTACGAATTGATGAGAATAGCCAGAAATATACATACTGCTCTGGGTTACGATCCCCGAGATGAAATTGCATTGCATGATGTTTCTAAATTTGAAGCATTTCTGGGGCTGAAAATAGTTATCTTTCACAGATCGGATTCAGGTAAATTGGAAGTGTATAAAAATACAGATGAGATACATCATTGATTACACTGGCTCAGATGGCGCCGAGCATGGCGGCCGTGTTGCGAGCTCCGAGTAAACTTTGCAGTTTTTCGTTTGTTTTACTTGTTTTTTTGTTGTTCTACGTGTTGGATGTTGTTTGTATAACTGTCTACGACAGACACACGCTTCTAAACATTGGATCCTTCGTCGCGGAACGCAAACCGGACTTTGAGTTCTTGAACGCCGGCGCTTTGTTTACAGAAACCGCATCAGAGCCCTTTGTCTGGGCTGCGCGGGCGCGACCGAGGAAACGCCGCCGGAAAAGAGGGAAGAGAGCCGGCGTCCTCGTCAGACTCAGGCGTCGTCGCCTCCGACCTCCTCTCCCATCCATTTTGCTGGCTAACGTTCAGTCACTGGACAACAAACTTTGCGAACTGCGGGCACGTATCTCATACCAACGAGAAACAAGTGACTGCTGCATTATTTGCCTCACAGAAACCTGGATGTCTGCAGTGGTTCCAGACTCAGCCATCGAGCTTACGGGGTTCTCCGTGCACCGCTCGGACAGAACGAAAGAGCTCAAAGGGAAAAGCAGAGATGGGGGCGTTTGTTTCTTTATCAACAACTCTTGGTGTGATGAAAGGAACCTACACTGTATTAAATCCTTCTGCTCCCCTGATCTGGAATTTCATATGCTTCTGTGTCGACCATTCTGGCTACCAAGGGAATTCACAGCGGTCATAATCACCGCTGTTTACATTCCCCCTCAAGCCAACACAGACCAGGCACTCAAGGAACTGTATGGTAATATAAGTGAGCAGGAAACTGCGTACCCAGATGCATCGTAGATGCATCGTTTTATTGTTATGGGGGACTTTAACAAAGCCAACTTCAGAACAATAGCTCCGAAATATTTTCAACACATCACCATCAACACGCGTGGTGATCGTGTACTGGACCACTGCTACTCTCCTTTCCGGGATGCCTACAAATCTCTCCCACGCCCACCTTTCGGCAAATTGGATCACTCTTCCATTCTTCTGCTGCCTGCTTATAGGCAGAAACTGAAATGGGAAGCACCCGCCCTCAGGACAATTCAATGCTGGTCGGACCAATCAGACGCTATACTACAGGACTGTTTTGATCACGTGGACTGGGACATGTTCCGGGCAGCGTCTGATGACGACATAGAGGCGTACTCAGAAACTGTAACGTGTTTCATCAGGAAGTGTGTAGAAGATGTAGTGCCGACAAAAACAATCCACATCTACCCCAACCAAAAACCGTGGATTAATAGCGATGTCGAGCAGCCTTGTCAGCGCGGACATCCGCTTTTAAATCCGGAAACGCTGATGATCGCAAACAAGCCAGTTACGATCTCAGGAAATCATTCAAAGCCGCAAAAAGACAATACAAAAACAAAGTTGAAGAACAATTCGACACCAACGATGCAAGAAGTATGTGGCAGGGAATCAATAACATAACAGACTTTAAAGGGAATAAACCAGCTACTGTGAACATTGCAACCTCTCTACCGGATGAGCTTAATAACTTTTATGCTCGTTTCGAGGCTCACAACACCGCCCACACAGAGAGCGCTCCCGCAGCTGCTGCAGAAGATGTGAGTGCACTCTCCGTCACTGTCGCGGATGTAACCCGATCCTTCCGACGGGTGAATATCCGCAAGGCTGCGGGTCCTGATGTCATCCCAGGCCGTGTGCGCCGAGCATAAGCGTCCAATAGCCATTCCAACATTCCAATGCCGTGTGCGCCCACTAGCCGCAACATCCAACTAGCCGGTGTTTTTACAGACATTTTCAACCTCTCTGTCTGTCTGTGGTTCTCTCGTGCTTCAAAAAATCCACCATTGTGCCCATACCAAAGAAAAATAAAATAACATGCTTGAATGACTGGAGGCCTGTTGCTCTCACACCCATCTTCAGTAAGTGTTTTGAGAGACTCGTCAGAGACTACATCTGCTCTGTGCTGCCTGCCTCACTGGATCCGCTACAATTTGCATATCGTAGCAACCGTTCTACAGACGATGCTATTGCTTTCACCCTACACACCTGCTCTCTCCCACCTGGAAAATAAGAACACCTATGTGAGAATGCTGTTTGTGGACTACAGCTCAGCATTTAACACCATAGTGCCTGCCACACTTGTTGCGAAGCTCCAGACTCTGGGACTAAACAGATCTCTGTGCAGCTGGATCCTGGACTTCCATACAGGCAGAAGCCAGGTGGTCAGAATGGGCAACAACACTTCATCCCCGCTGACCCTCAACACTGGTGCTCCTCAGGGCTGTGTCCTCAGCCCGCTCCTGTACTCCCTGTACACACATGACTGTACAGCTACACACAGCTCCAACGTCATCATCAAATTCGCTGATGACACAACGGTGATAGGCCTGATCACAGCCCACAAACGATGAGACGGCCTACAGAGAGGAGGTGAGCACCCTGACTAAATGGTGTCAGGAGAACCACCTCTCAACTCAACATCGACAAGACCAAGGACCAAGGAGCTGGTGGTGGATTTCAGGAGACAGAGCAGAGAACACACACACCCATCACCATCGACAAGACACCTGTGGCGGGTGTAGCGGGTGTAAGCAGCTTCAAGTTCCTCGGTGTAAAACATCAGTGAAGATCTCACCTGGTCTACACACACTGATGCAGTGCTGAAGAAGGCACTCAACGCCTCTTCTTCCTGAGACGGCTGAGGAAGGAAGTTTGGAATGAGCCCCAGCATCCTCAGATCTTCTACACCTGCACTATAGAGAGCATCCTGACGGGCTGCATCACTGCCTGGTTTGGAAAACAGCACCGATGGCAACCACAAAGCTCTGAAAAGGGTCGTGCGAACTGCCAGCCACATTGTTGGAGGTGAGCTTCCCTCCCTCCAGGACATCTACACCAGGTGGTGTATAAGGAAAGCCCGGAGGATCATCAGTGACTCCAGCCATCCGTCCCACAGACTGCTCTCTCTGCTGACCTCAGGAAGACGTCTCCGCAGCATCCGATCCCGCACTAGCCGACTGAGGGATAGCTTTTTCCCTCAGGCTATCAGACTTATGAACAGTCAGAACTAATACACCCTACAGCATACTCCACAATATGGTATGCCACACACTGCACTTTAACTTTAACAGTTCAACACCGAACTATTTAAATACAATAATCTACCTGCTACCACTGGATTCCATCCAATGCACATCCATAACATTTCTGTATCCAGCCCAACTACACTCTGTTGCACCTTAGCATATTTTCATGCGTATATATGTCTACATAATGTAGAATGTGTACATTCTGTGTATAGTGTATAATGTGTAGTGCCAACTGTATGTATGTACATATTGTGTAAAACGTGTAGTGCTAACTGTAAGTATGTCCAATAGTACACAGTGTGGTACTGACTATATGTATGTGCATATTGCATTATTTTCACCTGTGTAAGTTTGTATGGTTATATGTTTTAACTGTTTCTGCAATTTCTGGTGCACGCTCCCAAAATTTCACTCAATTTCACTCACTTGAAGGAACACATGACTCAGCTGTGGTGATGTGACAATAAAAGTGACTTGACTTGACTTGATCACAAGACGGTGCATTTGTATTTGCATGAAGATCATTATTATGGTATAAAAAACCTGAAAGGTTTCTTAGGCTACTCGTATGTTTGTGAGCACTGCTATCACGGGTTTAATGATCGTACTTTACATTATTGTAAATTTACATGTAATGTATGCACAAACAATGAGTGCTATACGCATCCTAAGAAATCTGTGCAATGTAATGATTGTTTGAGATATTGCAGATCTGATTTCTGTTATGAAATGCATAAACAAGCACAAAGTGACGGTTCGAGGTCTCAGTGCGATCTCATAAAATACTGTGACAAATGTTACAGACAGTACAGAGCAAAATGGTCTGGTGATAAACTATTAACGCACAAATGTGCACCATCGAGATGTGTGCATTGCGCTGAAGTTCTGATGGATGAAGGTCACCATTGTGGCTATATTCAGCCTGTCAAGCCTAGCCAACATAGCCAAGACTATGTTTATTTTGACTTTGAAACGATGTATGAAAACGGCAGGCATACGGCAAATTATATTTGTGCAGCCACGCAAGCTGGGGATGAATTTACGGCAGAAGGTGTAGACTGTGTAGATCAGATGGTCAAGCATTTCAGACGAACAAAATTTGAGGGTTTCACATTTATCGCACAAAATTCTTCGGGTTTTGACTCTTTTATATTGCTCGAGTATTTCACTAGTCAGGGACTAACGCCAAAAATTATACTCCAAGGCTGTAGACTTGTTTACATGTACGACCAAGTCTTTAAACAGAGATACATTGACAGCTATAGCTTCTTGCCGATGAAACTGTTAAAAATGACGTCTGCTTTAAACCTAAACACCAGCGAAAAAGGATTCTTTGCACATCATTTTAATCGCTTGCAGAATGCAAATTATATAGGCCCTTATCCTTCTAAAGAATATTATGGATATCAGACGATGTCTGACGCTGAACGCGTGAAATTTGATTCGTGGTACGAGAGCGTAGCAGGAGAGGTGTTTGACTTCAAAAAGCAACTAGACTTGTACTGCAAGAATGACGTTGTTTTGCTGCAAGAGGCTTCTATGAAATACAGAAAAGAGTTTATAGCGTGTACAAACGTAGACCCTTTCGGTTGTATAACGTTAGCCGGATGTGCTATGAAAGTGTTCAAAACACTTTTTTTAACCAAAGACACAATTGCCCTAACACACAAAAATGCTTACATCAATCAGTACAAATCTTACTCAAACCCCTCCATCCAATGGTTGGCATACATTAAAGCAAGCAGAAATGTTGATGTTCATCACGCATTAAATCATGGCGAAGCCAAATTTGGACCGTATCATGTGGATGGCTATTATGAGACTGATAAAGGCGATAGAATAGCTTTGGAGTTTTTAGGGTGTTTCTGGCACGGACATTGTTGCCGTTTTAATCCTAACAAATTGAATCCGGTATCAAAAATACCATTTGGCGTACTCAGAAGACAATCTGACAATAAGATGAAGGTTCTGCGTAATACCTATAATCTCAAAGTGCACAAGATTTGGGAATGTCAGTGGGAGGAAGCTAAACAAAGCAATCCTGATGTCATTGCTTTTATGAGTAATTATATTGCGCCAGCGAGACTGAACCCCAGAGAAGCGCTTTTTGGGGGGAGAACGAATGCCCTCTGCTTGTACCACAAGACCGCCGTCGGTGAACGCGTGTCATATCTGGATTTCACATCTCTTTTTCCTTACGTACAGTCATGTAAAACTTACCCTATCGGCCATCCCGAGATCATTTTAAAAGATTTTGACCCGGTCGAATCGTATTTCGGTCTTATTAAATGCAGCGTACTCCCCCCACGTAAACTACTACACCCGTTATTGCCCGTCAAATCTTCTCAGGGGAAATTATTATTTGCGCTGTGTCGTACCTGTGCTGAGGCACAGTATCAGGGGCACTGTCAGCACGGTGACGAAGAAAGAGTCATTTCAGGAGTTTGGACCTCTGTCGAGCTCTCCAGAGCTGTTGATAAAGGTTATTCAGTAGTCAGAATTGAGGAAGTCTGGCATTTTCCACAGACATCAGACACGTTATTCAGCGGTTATGTTAAGACGTTTCTCAAATTCAAACAGGAGGCTTCAGGTTTCCTGTCGCACGTAGTGACAGACGCTGACAAGGAGTCTTACGTCAGAGGTTATTTTGAGAAGGAGGGAGTTCAGCTTGACTTTGACAAAATCGCACTCAACCCCGCATGCAGATCTATAAATAAATATTTATTGAATTCGATTTGGGGTAGGTTTGGACTTAGGTGTAATCAAGCTACAGCAGAGCTTTTAACAGATCCTGAAGATTTCGCCCGCCACATCTTTGGAAACGGCCATATCATTAAACACTTCTCATTTGTGTCAGACACAGTGGCATTAGTGCAGTGGTGTTACGCGGACGAAGATCCAGCCCCCGCGCGGGATGTTAACGTGTTTATTGCCGCGTTTACAACCGCTTACGGGCGTTTGGAGCTATACAATCTTATGGATCAGTTAGGTCCCCGTGTTTTTTATGTAGATACAGACAGTGTTATCTTTGTATCGAAAGATGGAGATTGGACCCCAAAAACAGGTGCATATCTTGGTGAGCTGACGGACGAAGCAGATTTCATAACGGCTTTCGCCTCGACTGGGCCGAAATCTTACAGCTTTAGAACGGCGAAAAATAAAGTCACTCTTAAAGCTAAAGGTGTCATGTTGCATTCTACTAATGCGAAGGTTGTCACCTTAGAAAGTATGGCATGTCTGATACAGAGGTATGTAACATCACGTGACACTAGCCACCTGCTCACTCGCACAGAGACCATTGTGCGGAATAAAAAGAAGTTCACACTGCATAATAGAGCAGTTTTGAAAAGATTCAAAGTGCTATACGACAAGCGAGTGCTACTACCTGACTACACCACACTTCCTTATGGCTACTAATGTTATTTCTAGCTCACAAAATGTGTATGTTGAAGAGGATTTTGACTTTCTTTGCAATTTCCATTTTCAACCATAATCTCTGGTCCTTCCGGAAGCGGGAAGCCGGTCTTTGTAAAAAAATGTATTGTCTAATGCACACAAGTTGATCAATGTAAAAATTGACAGTATTGTATTTTTATACAGTTGTTGGCAGCCTTTGTATGACGAACTGTTGTCATTGTATGATATAAAATTTATTGAAGGTATTCCAAACTCTTTAACGGATGAAACTTTATTGCCTCCTAATGTCAACGTATTATTTATCTGTGATGATCTGATGAATTTGGCATTTTCAAATGATGAACTCTCATGAGCTTTCACACAATATGTTCATCATAAATCATTTTCCATCACATTGATAACCCAGAATCTGTTTTTTTATGGTAAAACCAGCAGGACTATCACGCTCAATACTCACTACCTCGTTTTGTACAAGAGTCCAAGAGACTCGATGCAAATAATGACTTTAGGACGTCAGATTTACCCTGGAAATACAAAATTCTTTATGGAATGTTATAAGGACGCTACCAATCAACCTTTTGGTTTCCTTTTGATTGACTTAAAAGCTAAAACACCTGAGCGTTTTCGCCTCAGATCAGGGTTGTTTTCAGATCAACAGGTGGTGTACGTGCAGAAAAGACTACGGTGAAAACTGTTGCTGAAAATGAGTGATAGGCTCTGTAAAAACTTACCTCTTTTAAAACTGTTATATAAGGCTTCACCGAAGCAACGTCGCGTTATTTTACAGTCTGCGTCAGATCAGCTGATTCTATCCCTGTGTGAGATAGCTCTTAATGTATTCCACGGTAACATACCTCTAAACACCAACCAGCTCCGGAGGTTACACTGCTAATAAAAAGATTAACATCAAAAGAAAAAAGCGGTTGATTAATCAACGAGGCGGTTTTCTTGTACCTCTGCTACGTGTGGCAATACCATTTATCAGTAGTTTAATAACCTCCAGACAGCATTAGAAATGGAATATGCTGAAAAGCTGTACCTAATTCCTCAGAATCAGATTAATTAATTAAGAATGGGTGGTGTTCATGAGACAATTCAGCAAACTGTGGAGAACGATTTAGATACAGCTATAAGAAACGAATTGCAGAGGACTGATTTACATTCACACGGGAAGGCTAAACTTTATTCCAGCGTCTTACAGAGGTTTTTAACTATAGTAAAACAAGGTGATTTGGAGAGTGGTACTTTAACTCTTACACTACCGAAACCGGATACTATTCATGCCGATGCGTCTGCTAATGCACCTGTTAGTGCACCTGCTACTGCACCTGCCAACGGGAGAGCCCCAGCGTCTGATGAAGGCGAGGATCAGATTGTCAATGAAATCTTAAACAATGTACCACAAAGGAGTTTAAAAAACATCAAACTCATTCTGAATAAAATGTCTAATGCTAAACAAATGTCTTCATGGACAGATTCTGGCGAGTTTGTATTTAAAGGGAATGTAATCGCAGGTTTGCACATGTTGGATTTGGTTAAAAGTATAACAGCGCCTCACACGATCCGTGATGAATACAGACCGCGTGGTTGGAGTGAATTTCTGGATGCTTTTGCAGCTTTAAATATACCATTTTCCACTATCATGAACCCACAGGTTGAACGTACAGTTGAGACGCTTAATAGGAAATCGCCTACCCCCTTGAAAAAATGGGGTCGTAAAAAGCATGCGTCAAAGACTACGTCACAATCTACTACCACTGGGGGCCCGGTGTTTAATTCACCATCTCTTGATACTAGTGCATGGTTGTCTTGTTAATTTTTTTTTTTTTTTTTTTTTTTTTTTAAATGTTTGAAATAATTGTGTTATGTTACGTGTGAAGTTCTTGATGTTAATAAAAAGAAAGACGGAAAAAGATGTCTGGCTATACGTTGTCTTTATTTATACAGTACATCCATATTATTAATACATTCATAATTACATAGTGTTTTATTGATTATACATGAAATAATAGGACGGTTCTAGGTGTACTACAGACACCTTTTACAATTTTGTACACACTGAATACAATTAAATGTATCACAGAGAGAAGGTTTCAGTCTCTTTACAAATCGAGCAACCATGTTATCATTTTTAATCAGGTCGTCATGGTACAGTTTAACAACATTTTCATAATCATAACCCTTTGACATGTGATACAGAAAAAACACACAATGTTGTCCACAAGTATCTCATGTGAAGTCTTGAACCTGTTTGTTAGAGTATTGCACACAGATAGAATTGTTTTTTAAAAAGGTTTGTATGGTCTTTGGAAAACGGGGCTCTTTTGGAGATCCTCCAAAGGTATCAAAAAAGCAGCCCACACCATCCTTGGTTATGTAAATTGCTAACCAATGCAACCCAATTGCTAACCAATGCAAAGGGATTTTTATCATATGCCCCTGAAAAGGCTGAATTTTCTGTCATTGCTAAAATTATTGATTTTGTTAGTGTCCCGAGAAAAAGATTTTCTTGATTAGACACACGAGACCCGGCGGGGATAGAAAAATTCTTCAGACACACACGGTCTATGGGGTATTTGGCAGTGGTTGATAGAAGCGCCTGCGCGTGTCCCAACCGGACGCCGGGTGAAACAGTAACTTTTTTCACAAAAAGAGATGCTGATACAATATTGAGTTTATAACCAACATCGTCTTCTCGCATTAGACAGAACTCATCTTTAGCTCTTGTCATTCTTATTTTTATATCTACACCATTCAACATTAATTTTTCTTGAAAGAAAATATCACTATGAATGGGTGCTAGTAATTCTATCACATTACTAGCATTGGTAAATGCAGCTCTCTTCATTAACCCCGTATTTTCTCCTGCGGGGTCAGTAGCATCCATGTGACCCAGTGTATCTTTGTAGAACAAACCTGCTGAAAAGACACTTTTGAGTGTATCTTTTCCAAAATTAATCAGAGCTTCGATCAAACACCTATAGGGGTAGGTACTGGAACTCTGGGTTATCAGACGATCGCCTAGAGAGACATCCACCTGTGAGAATATACACGCTCCTGGATAGTTTATTAAACCAACAGGTGATCCATCTGGTATATTAGAACCATTGGGTCTGGTTATTTTGAGTCTGGTGTATAAAAGACAGTTGTTAAGGTCCAAATAATCCTCCCCCGTGCCCGCGATAAAAAATTCTAATGGTGATGAATCAGTTATTGCAGATAGAGGTGGTATTTCAACGTAAGTATTTTTTTCAATGGACGTCTGCGTCATGGGGATCGTGAATAAATCTAACTCTGATTTAATACACTCCTCGGACATGTTGTGGAATAGAGCCATGTTTAGAAAATAGTGTTCAAAGGTCTTTTAGCGCGGACGGTTTTCTTTACACGTTTAGTGCGGGGCCTCTGGGTACGTTTTGTGACTGTGCGCTTGTTACTGCGACGTTTAGCTTTCTTCACACGGCCACTCCCCCTACGTAGTCGCTTACCAGGGGGTTTAAAAGATCCTCGTGACATCACTATTAAGCCGTTGCCATTTTGTCCATTATTATTATTGTCGTTATACGATCTTGATAGAGCGCGGGTCCCCGACCCACTTAGTTATCACTTTTGCCTTATGGCACGGTGCTCCATTGTGCTGGAAAATGCATTGTTCTTCACCAAACTGTTGTTGGGTTGTTGGAAGAAGTTACTGTTGGAGGGTGTTTTGGTACCATTCTTTATTCATGGCCGTGTTTTGGGCAGAATTGTGAGTGAGCCCACTCCCTTGGATGAGAAGCAACCTCACACATGAATGGTGTCAGGATGCTTTACTGTTGGCATGACACAGGACTGATGGTAGCGCTCACCTTTTCTTCTCCGGACAAGCCTTTTTCCAGATGCCCCAAACAATCGGAAAGGGGCTTCATCGGAGAATATGACTTTGCCCCAGTCCTCAGCAGTCCATTCACTATACTTTCTGCAGAAGATCAATCTGTCCCTGATGTTTTTTTTGGAGAGAAGTGGCTTCTTTGCTGCCCTTCTTGACACCAGGCCATCTTCCAAAAGTCTTCGCCTCACTGTGCGTGCAGATGCGCTCACACCTGCCTGCTGCCATTCCTGAGCAAGCTCTGCACTGGTGGCACTCCGATCCCGCAGCTGAATCCTCTTTAGGAGACGATCCTGGCGCTTGCTGGACTTTCTTGGACGCCCTGAATCCTTCTTTACAAGAATTGAACCTCTTTCCTTGAAGTTCTTGATGAACCTATAAATTGTTGATTTAGGTGCAATCTTAGTAGGCACAATATCCTTGCCTTTGAAGCCATTTTTATGCAACGCAATGATGGCTGCACGCGTTTCTTTGCAGGTCACCATGGTTAACAATGGAAGAACAATGATTTCAAGCATCACCCTCCTTTTAACATGTCAAGTCTGCCATTCTAACCCAATCAGCCTGACATAATGATCTCCAGCCTTGTGCTTGTCAACATTCTCACCTGAGTTAACAAGATGATTACTGAAATGATCTCAGCAGGTCCTTTAATGACAGCAATGAAATGCAGTGGAAAGGTTTTTTTGGGATTAAGTAAATTTTCATGGCAAAGAAGGACTATGCAATTCATCTGATCACTCTTCATAACATTCTGGAGTATATGCAAATTGCTATTATAAAAACTTAAGCAGCAACTTTTCCAATTTCCAATATTTATGTAATTCTCAAAACTTTTGGCCACGACTGTAGTCGTGACATATGGGGGCTCGTCCGGCCATTTGGATCCCGAAATGTAAGTAGACTACTATAATTCGCAATATTGTGTAGGCATAGTTACGTGGGTAGTGCTACGTCATTGGTTCACATTTTTGTGAATGAACCGTACTGGTGATCAGCTGGAAGTAGTAATCGAATCAGCTGACACGCGTTGTGTTTGTTTGTTGGGGAGTTCCGCATCAAGTGTTCAGTTAATGAATTGAATGTTACTTTAGTATTTTGATCGCTAAAATTTGTTTTTTGGTTGTGGAAGAAATTGGGAGTATTTGCGCAGATTAGAGCAATTTGACCAACCATATTTTGTTTGTTTAGGTGGAGTAACGAAGTGTGTTGGTAGGGCTACTTATGTTGCAGGATGGCATTTTACGGAGCTTGTTTTATCCCCAATTAGTGCGCTTTGGCGTGGGTTTAGGTTGCTGGTCACTGAAGTCCGAACGAGGGCACCGCCGTGGAGCACCAGCTGAATTGACTTGTGTCGGGACAGTACGATTCCATCGGTATTGGTGAGTAAATTAGCCTTGTTCTTGGACTTAGTGTGAAGATAGGTCAGAATAGTAGGGGGGTAAATGTTTAAGGGGAAACTCCGTTGTTGTCCTGTAACGTGAGCTGCATTCCGCTTCGTCCGATTTAATTTTTGTGGTTGGAATTGTGTAATAACCCGAAAGGCGTTGAGATATAGGCCTAAGTTTAATGAGCATGATCCAGATGTGTTTTTCTCGTTATTTGAGAATATTGCTACTGAGCAAAATTGGAGTGATGAGGATAAAATTGTATTATTACAAACTACGTTAATTGGCCATGCACAGAAGGGCATTTGTGGCTTTACCGTCTTCTGAAAAGAATTATCAACGAGCCAAAAAAGCACCCGAGTTAAAGTTTTTATGAGTTAATCCCCGAGGCTTATAGACAGCGTTTTCGATCATGGAAAAAATCAGACAAGCAAACTTATGCTGAGTGGGCTAGGGAATTAACCACCTCCTTTCATCGGTGGCTTACAGCTGAAGAGGTTGATTCTTATGATATTAGAACAACTTAAGAACACTTTGCCTGATCGAATAGCCACTTATATTAGCGAACATCACGTGAAAACAGCAGCAGAGGCCGCTGTTCTTGCTGATAATTTTTCTCTCATACACAAGACTCCAGCTCGTGATTTTAGTCCGCGTTCTAACAGTAATTATAAAGAACGTCGCTATATTCGTGTTAATAAGGACACATCTGTGTTTTCCAATTCAACTGCACATGGTAAACCATCGGATTTTGATCTTAAAACAGATTGTAACTACTGTTTTGGGAAAAATCATTGGAAAAAAAATTGTCCAGTGTTATTGGAGCGTAATGGGGGAAGGGTGATGGAGGAAAAGTTGGCCTCTGTGCCTCGTCTGTTCCTGCTGTGCGCTCAGGGAGTAAAGCTAAGAAAATTTCTGTAAAGACATTGGATCGTGCACAATGTACAGTGTCAATTGATAAAGGTTTGAGAAATGTACAATGTGGTGAGCTTGAATGTCCTGTATCTAGTACAACGGATTATGCACCGTTTGTCACGGAGGGTTTTGTGGCATTGGTTGGAGACGCACATCGCGTTCCAGTGAAAATTCTGCGTGATACGGGTGCATAAGAAAGTTTTATTTGTCAATCTGTCTTGCCTTTTTCATCTGATTCTGATACCCAAAGTTGTGTGTTAATATGGGGAATTGGTCTTCAGTCATTTCCCGTGCCACTGCACAAAATTCAGTGTTTTCTGGCTTTGTGAGCAGAGAAGTAACCATTGCGGTGCGTCCTTCTTTACCTATAGAAGGAATTGATTTGATTGTGGGTAATAATTTTGCTCATGACTGTGTTTTTCCTGATCAGGTTTCACCACCTCCTGTGGTTAAGACTGGAGCTTCTTTATTGGATGAATCAGATAGGTGTCAAAAAGATTTTCCAGAGGTTTTTACGGCATGTGCTGTGACGCGCGCTATGGCGAATAAGCAGGATGCCAACTCGTCTGATGTATCTAAGCACACGTTTGCTCAGGGTTTTATTCCGCAGTTACCAGTACCCTTTTCTCGATCTGAGATTGCTGAGGCTCAAAAGGTTGATCAGAGCTTACAGAAATATTTTGACTTGACTGCAGATGACAATGTAGATCGCTGTTATTTTGTGAAGGATGGGTTGTTGCTAAGAAGGTGGTCACCCAAGGTGGGAACTGATGTGAGAGATCAAATTGTGCAGGTGGTGATGCCGGAAAAGTTTCGTGAAGTGGCACTAAAAACAGCTCATGGGGAAATAGCGGGTCATTTTGGGGTAAGAAAAACATACAATCAATTATTAAAACATTGCTACTGGCCACGGATAAAGAGGGACGTGGCACGGTTTGTTCAAACTTGTCATGTCTGTCAGGTGGCAGGTAAGCAAAATGCTATCGTTAAGCCCGCGCCTTTACAGCCCATTCCTTCTGTTAGTAAGCCTTTCAAGCATTTGGTTATTGATTGTGTAGGCCCCTTACCCCAGTCAAAATCAGGCTGTGTTTATTTGTTTACCATCATGTGCCAGGCGACTCGCTATCCTGCTGCATATGCCTTAAGGACCATTACTACAAGGGCAGTAGTGAAAGCATTGTCGCAGTTTATTTCAATATTTGGTCTTCCCAGAATCATTCAAAGTGATCGGGGTTCAAATTTTACATCAAAAACATTCGCAGCAGCCCTAAAACAGCTGCGTATCCAGCACAACTTGAGTAGCGCCTATCATGTGCAAAATCAAGGGGTTTTGGAGCGGTTCCACGCCACTCTTAAATCTCTATTGCGTGCATACTGCATAGAGATGAAACGGGAGTGGGAGGATGGTCTACCATGGCTATTGTTGGCGGCTAGAATGGTTGTGCAAGAAAGCACAGGTTTTAGTCCCAATGATTTGGTATTTGGTCACAAGGTTCGTGCCCCATTGTCTGTGTTGTCAAGTGAACTGGATCCATCTGAACCACCCAAGAGTTTGTCCAGTTATGTGTATGGTTTCCGCCGCAGGTTACTTTTAGCATGTAAAATGGCAACTGAAAATTTGACTGAGGCCCAAAGAAAAATGAAGCGAAATTATGACCATAAAGCAGAAGCTCGTGTCTTTAGCCCAGGGGATCAGGTGGTGGCATTGTTGCCTATACCTGGTTCTCCTTTTGGTGCAAAGTATTCAGGGCCTTATAGTGTGGTTCGTCAAGTGTCAGAGACCAATTATGTGGTTGCTACACCTGATCGTAGGCGGGCGACACAGTTATGTCATATTAATTTACTTAAGCCATATTATGCATCGTCACAGTCGCTTAGTTGTAAGGGTGAGTCATCTGTTTTGATCGTGGCAAGCACTTCTGTAGCTTCTCTAGAGTTAGACGATGAGGTGCAGGGCCCTGACGATTCCATGTTGCATGCTCGTCTAAATAATTCAGAGACGTTGGCCAAATTGGAGGGAGTTTTAGATCATTTGGATTTACAACAACAAGCAGAATTGAGCTTTAATTTTTGAATTTCCTTGTCTGTTTTCAGATACTCCAACCTGCACAACTTTAATTGAACATGACATAGAAGTCGGTGATGCAAAGCCAATCCGTCAGAGGTTTTACCGTACTGCTCCTGATAAGCGTAAAAGTCTGGATGATAGTGTCCAGTATCGGCTGGAAAATCTTGCCGTACATTCGTACTCTAGCTGGGCTTCGCCCTGTTTGTTAGTTAAAAAACCTGATCATACGTACAGATTTTGCACGGATTACAGAAAAGTAAATTGTATAACAAAACCAGACTCGTATCCGCTGCCTAGGATAGAAGATTGTGTGGATCAAGTCGGTGCGGCTCGTTATGTGAGCAAATTTGACTTGTTAAAAGGTTATTACCAGGTTCCTCTTACTCCTAGGGCACAAGACATCTCTGCTTTTATTACGCCGTCGGGACTTTACTCTTATACGAGAATGGCTTTTGGGTTGCGCAACGCCCCCTCCAGTTTCCAGCGACTCATGAATCGAGTTGTTGCGGGACTGGAGGGGTGCGCTGTGTATATTGATGATGTGGTCTGTTATTCAGACAATTGGACAGTCCACCTTGCCCGCATACGTTCATTATTTGAGCGGTTTGCGGCTGCAAACCTCACTGTGAACTTAGCAAAGTGTGAGTTTGCTCAGGCTACAGTGGTGTATCTTGGAAAGGTGGTTGGACGGGATAGTTCGGCGAGTGAGAGCGAAGGTGTTGGCCATTGATAAAATTCCTACGTCCGGCTACTAAGAAAGAATTGATGCGCTTCCTTGGTATGATAGGGTATTACAGGAATTTTTGCTGTAATTTTTCATCTGTCGTTGCTCCACTAACTAACCTGTTGAAGGGTTCAGTTAAATTTAATTGGACTCCAGATTGCCAACATGCATTTGAAAACGCCAAGTCTCTCCTGAGTTCTGCACCTGTCTTGGCTGCTCCTAGGCTGGAGGAGCCCTTCCAGCTGCAAGTAGATGCCAGCCAGGTAGGGGCAGGTGCCGTTCTTCTTCAAAAGGATGAGAATGGAATAGATAGACCAGTTTCCTATTTTTCTCGGAAATTTAATCGTCAACAATTTAACTTTTTCAAACCAAGGAGGCTCTGGCCCTTATCTGGGCACTCCAACATTTTGAGGTTTATGTTGGTGGTGGGGTACACCCTGTGGTGGTCTTCTCTGATCACAATCCTCTTACTTATGGCGCCTTATGCGTTGGGCTCTTTTTCTACAGCCTTATAATTTGTCTATTAGGCTCATCAAGGGTCCGACAACGTCATGGCCGATGCCTTGTTGCGGGCTCTTGATGACTATTAAGGGGGTGTCAATCTATTCTCCGGTCTCTGGTTCTTTTCTCTTGTCTCCTGTCTTTCCATTCTTAAATTGCGATCCAGGCGCCAGGATCTGCTGGGTGGGAAGGAGGAGGGGAGGGGGGTCATTAGGTGGGCTGGGGGTATTAAGGGTGATGAGAGTTTGGTTGAGTCTAACATTAGTCTTTCGGGGTAACTGGTTAAAAAGGGTAACGGATTTAATTTGTTTTTTTGGGGTTGTAGTTTTGTTATTAGATTGTTTTTTGTTTTTTAGTATTGATTATGGGAATGGTGTAATGAGTAGAATGTAGTTTTACAGAGTCCCATAGGGGTCTCTGTTTTGTGGGGGGAGTGATGTCACGCCCGGCTTTGTTGTGCTGGGTGTGCTCACTCCACCGTGGACAGAATATGTTTGGGCCGTCTTTTTCCCCCCAATCTGAAGGGGGAGCTGTCTGTTTTCGGTCCAGCTGACAGTAGCTGATTGGTGGGACTGTATAAAAACATCTCCTGCGAGTTGTTCGGGGGTTGCTCTGGGCTGCGCGTCTCTGCTTTGCTCTGGCCTCTCTTCTTCAAAGCGATGAGAATGGAATAGATAGACCAGTTTCCTATTTTTCTCGGAAATTTAATCACAACAATTTAACTTTTCAACCAGAGGCTCTGGCCCTTATCTGGGCACTCCAACATTTTGAGGTTTATGTTGGTGGTGGCACAACTCGTATTCCTCTCTGATCACAATACTTGAGGAGCGAATAGAGGGATCGATGTGACTTATGGACGCCTTATGGCGTGGGGCTCTTTCTTCTACAGCCTTAATAATTTGTCATATTGAGGCAACATCAAGGGGTTCTCCGACAAGTCATCGGCCCGGATGCCTGTGTCGCGGGGAGAGGCTATTGAGAAAGGGAGGAACATTCAAGGGTTGGTCAATTCTAGAAGGATACTCCGTCTCTGGTTCGAGCCTCGATCGACTCCGCCCAGCAGCGGCGCGATTGACGGTAGCTGAACACACCGGAGTACCTTGTTTTTCCATTCTTAAATATGGTCGGGCCAGATCCAAGGGCGCAAGGGGCATCTGCTGCGGGAGCATCGGTGGAACAGAGCGGCGGGAAAGAGAGGAAGGGGATGGGGGGGATTTATGGTGGGGAGTCTAACATTAGCTTTCGGGGTAAACTGGGTTTAAAAAGGGTAACGGATTCTTAATCTTGTTTTTTTGGGAGGTGTTAGCGGTTTGTTTAGATGTTGTTTTGTTTTTAGTAGGATTATGGGAAATGGTGGAAATGAGATAGAATAATGTGAAGTGTTACAGAGTCACCATTGGGGTTCTGTTTGGTGGGGGG
>NW_024879154.1:744037-744180 GCF_018340385.1 Cyprinus carpio | reverse complement strand
GTTTACACTTTACTGATCTGCACTACATTTTTGATTAGTGTCCTTTTGTTTTTCAATTACTGACGTAGTACATTTATTGGTTCAAATTATGATTTCATTGTATAATTTAATGTTTAATAAATTATTTTGGATTTAACTTAACA
>NW_024879154.1:743621-743687 GCF_018340385.1 Cyprinus carpio | reverse complement strand
GAGGGCGTCCCAGTTTTCCAAAAAGAACATCAAATTTTGATTCGTCTGACCACAGAACAGTTTTTC
>NW_024879154.1:674812-743217 GCF_018340385.1 Cyprinus carpio | reverse complement strand
GGAAATTTAATCGTCAACAATTTAACTTTTCAACCAAGGAGGCTCTGGCCCTTATCTGGGCACTCCAACATTTTGAGGTTTATGTTGGTGGTGGGGTACACCCTGTGGTGGTCTTCTCTGATCACAATCCTCTTACTTATGGCGCCTTATGCGTTGGGCTCTTTTTCTACAGCCTTATAATTTGTCTATTAGGCTCATCAAGGGGTCCGACAACGTCATGGCCGATGCCTTGTCGCGGGCTCTTGATGACTATTAAGGGTTGTCAATCTATTCTCCGGTCTCTGGTTCTTTTCTCTTGTCTCCTGTCTTTCCATTCTTAAATTGCGATCCAGGCGCCAGGATCTGCTGGGTGGGAAGGAGGAGGGGAGGGGGGGGATTAGGTGGGCTGGGGTATTAAGGGTTGCTGAGAGTTTTGGTTGAGTATAACATTAGTCTTTCGGGGGAAACTGGTTAAAAAGGGAACGGATTTAATTTGTTTTTTTGGGGGTAGTTTTGTTATTAGATTGTTTTGTTTTAGTATGTTATGGGAACTGGTGTAATGAGTAGAAGTAGTTTTACAGAGGCCAGTGGGGTCTATGTTTTGTGGGGCGGAGTGATGGTCACGCCCGCTGGTTGTTGCTGGTGTGCTCACTCCCGTGGACAGATATGTTTGGGCCTCTGTTTCACCACCATTGAAAGGGGAGGCTGTTGTTTCGGTCCAGCTTGCAGTAGATGATTGGTGGGACTGTTATAAAAACATCTCCTGCGAGTGTTAGGGGGTTGCTCTGGGCTGCGCGTCTCTGCTTTGCTCTGCCTCCAGGCTGGTGGCAGCACCATCCAATCCTTTTTGCCTTTTTGCATACACATCAGTTTACACTTTACTGGCTGCACTGACCTTTTTGATTAGTGTCCTTTTGTTTTTCAAGTAGACGTAGTACATTTATTGGGTTCAACTTATGATTTCATTGTATAATTTAATGTTTAAAATATTTTGGATTTAACGTACCAAGCGGGTGGTCTTCCTATGTCATTCTTGTGAGCCAGGTAGTCGTGACAGGGTGAAAGATCTGGGAACTGCAGGATGGCATTTCAGTACCGATCCTTCTTCTACGCAGCCATGATGTTGTATTGATGCAGTAGTGGGTCTGGCATTGTCAATGTTGAAAATGCCAGGTCTTCCTGAAAGAGAGAAGTTGGATGGGAGATATGTTGTTCTAGAACTTGATAACCTTCAGCTTGATGGTGCATTTCAGATGTGTAGATGCCACCATGCCACACGCATCATGTAAACACTACATCAGAGATGCAGGCTTCTGAATAGAACTGATAACAAACTTGGGTTGTCCTGTCCTTCTTAGTACGGAGAAGAGGGCGTCCCAGTTTTCCAAAAAGACCATCAAATTTGATTAGTCTGACCCACAGACCAGTTTTTCCACTTTGCCACAGTCCATTTTAAATGAGCCTTGGCCCAGAGGAAAAACGCCTGGCATCTGGATCTGTTTAGATATGGCTTCTTTTTTGACCTATAGAAGTTTTTGCCGGCAAACAGCCGAAGGCACGGCTGGATGTGTCACCGACAATGTTTTCTGGAAGTATTCCTGAGGCCCAGTGTGTTTCCATTACAGTAGCATTCCGTATTGTGAGCAAGTGCCGTCTAAGGGCCCGAAGATCAAGGCATACAGTATGGTTTCCGGCCTTGCCCTTACGCCCAGATATTGTGCCGATTGCTCTGAACTTGGATATTATTATGCACTGTAGATGATGATACTTCAACTCTTTGCCATTTTTGCTTGAGAAACCTCTTTTCTGATTATTGCTCACTATTTTTCGACCCAGCAGTGGGAATTGGTGATCCTCTGCCCATCTTATTGACTCTGAGGATCTGCACTATGAGAGGCTTTTATACCCAATCATGTTGCCCGTGGACCTAATAAGATTTGCAAAGTGGTCCTCCAGCTGTCCTAGATGACATTTTTACTTTCCCGACAGCTATTGCTACCTGTCCCACTTTTTTGGAATGTGTAGCTCTCATGGAAATCCAAATTGAGCAATATTGCCATGACATTCAAAATGTCTCCCTTTCAACATTGATTGTTATCTATTTCTCATTGTGAATAAAATATAAGTTTATGAGATTTGTAAATATTCCATTCCTTTTATACTCAAAATTTGTACAGTTGTCCAACTTTTTTGAAATGGTTTGTTTAAAAAAAACAAAGTTACAATTAAGACGTCTCACCTTCCGGCATGTTCAAGAATGTTTTAACAGTCATGCGGGATTATACCCGTTGGAGGCATTGGTTGTCATAACCCACCAATCCTTCGACATTACACTCACAACAACCATTTGCTTTTCTTACGGTCATTAAACGTTTACTTATACACCTCAAAACACCCCAGAAAATAGTACGCGGGTGCCTCATAGAGACATGAATGCTAGGTTTGCGAAGGATGATCGACCTGACATCCGTAAACAATCTTTCTTCAGCTGCCTGTCAACCAGATGTTCCAGAATTATGGCGACATGCGCGGCTTTAATGATTTTATGCCCGGTCACCCCGATGCAGCCGTCGATGTGGTGTCCGAGCGATCTTCAGAAATTGTGGTGTCAGATGGACGGCGTGGAGAGGTGGACTGTACTTTGCCAGGAAGGCGAGGTTAGCGGTATCGAGAGCTCTGTACAGAATTTGTTCAGCCAAGCGTCATTGTCCGTCGCTGGCTACGGTGAGAATGCGCTGTCATCGCATACACAAGGAGGAGCTGTCGAAAGCATTTTTGTGGTCATTGGTGGTCATGTTGTAGGTCTATTTACACAGGGACCCCTGACGATGCGTGATTTAATGATTATATAGCTGTATGGAGCCACATGAACCCCTCTCCGGCTGGACACACACACCATTCAGGGTGAAACAATTTCCGCTTTTGCCGGTAGTTGTATCTGTCAAAAGCTTCACACCACTTAAACATTTTGTCTATCTTTTCTTGGAATATTTCCTCACTTGCCTGGCATCGTCTTTCCACTGAAACAAAAATTTAATGGTATAGTATTTGAGATGATCCTCTTCAGATATTGGCTATGAAGGCGCTCAGGTAGAGTAAGTCACGGTCACTAAGCAAAGTATATCACGTAATTATCTGCATATTAGATTAATGTGATCCCTGAAGCACTCTGTAGCGCATTCCTGGAGTAGCGCCATTCCATTCCCCTATGAATAGAGGATCATCGCCTCCATCTTTTAGATCACGCCACACGCAATTGTAAAATAAACACCAATCTTTTACGGTGAAAAACAGTTCAAGATCCTCGCTTGTGTCGTACGTGACCCTTTCATCATTGTCCACGGTGCTCAGTCTGACCTCGCGGTTGGTTTTGTCAAAATCGTAACTGCAAATACGATTACCGGATAGATGAAACTCATACTTAGCATTGTCCAAAGGTTCGTGGAGGAAATTGGCCAGACACGGTCCATGTTTTATCTTCCTCAGGGCCAGCATAAGATCCCCCATAGCGAACTTAACACTCTTCTCAGGAGTTTTAGGTGATGATGTCTCCGCTATTATTACAGAATAGTTCTCCAATTTTTCCAATTCACAAAATCTCTGTTTGTATTTTACGTCTAGGTAAGGGTAAATTAGCCTCAACAAAACCACCCCGTTTTTAAACACTCGTTACAACCAATTTTGGGCGACTATCACACCTCCGGGGTTAGAGGGGGCAGGACTATAGGCGTGGCTTGACCGAAGCTCTCCTGAGTTCATTCTGAGTTTGACAGTGGCGCGTGAGGTTGATTCGACGGGTAAGCTCTGCTGTGTGGTGTTATTTCTTTTGTTTAACTTTTTTCTGCCGGCGTGACAAAACACTTACTTTTCCTGATTTGTAACATTGAAAAACTACAGTTTGCTTTACGTTCGCTTCTTTTTGTTTTAGTTTGAGGTAAGATACAAACGCTATAAAACTCTGTAACTTAGTTTTTCTTTTCTTTTCTTTTCTTTTCTTTTCTTTTCTTTTCTTTTAACTCCTAACAAACTCTAACATCTTTTTAAATTGTAATGTTACAATCCTTGACTCTCACGTGTTGTTTATTTTAGATAGATAGATAGATAGATAACTAGTAACCTAGTTTTATTTTTTATTTAATTTGTAAAACTTTAACACCTTTTTAAATTGTTTTAACAACTCTTAAATACCTTGAACCTTTTTTTTTTTTTATCTTTTCCGAGTACAAAAAAACGATCATTACACTGTTTCTATTTCCTCTAGGTTTATAACCTTTTTCTTGAAATACATTGTGTATGTAAAACCTTAATAAAAACTTCCCTTATACCATTTTCACATTTTAAAGTTTAAAGCACATAGTTTTGAACAGTTTTCAAATGGCCCCACACACACACACAAAAACACTTTTCCCTCCGAATCATAAATTGAGGTTCATTAAAAGGTCACACACGGGGGCTGTACAGAGAGGGGAGGGGAGGGGTGGGGGTCAAAACAGGTGTACAAAACAGATGTCTTTTATGACCCTCATCAATCAAACTTTTGGAGACAATGTGCACTATATCCTCTCTCTTGTTGGCTTCAAGAGAGAGAGCGGGAGGTTGCTGCTCGGTATGTAATGCACGGACCTAGCGGGCACGTGCCAAGGACACAGGACCAGAGTGGGGCCCAGCTGAAATACCGCTACTCCTGCAACTTCAACCGTGCCCCCTCAGATTTTTGAGGCAAGTGGATTTTGAATGCAGCTTCCAAAAGACAAAAAAAAAAATAGTCAAATAATATTTTTTTACATTTGATAAATGATCACACCGGTGTGATTAGATCATTCAGTGTGGCACATCATTAGCTGCTAAATTCAAATCTGCGTTCGTTCAACTTTGCTGGCTGGCACGCGTTTGTAGCTACAACACTGCGCATTATAACCAATCATACATGAATCTGTTGAGTTTATAAGTACAATGGCCAACATGAGGCGTTCAGATGAGACATCGCTGAAACAGCTGTTTTGTTCAGTGCGCACGCTCGCTGACTGAATTCTGCTATCTGCTGATTTCTCTCATCAGAAACAACAAAGTGCAGATGTATGTACGATGTAAGCAAGATATTCACTTCACAATATAAGCAACTTCACTGATTAATGCGAGTTTTTAAGAGTCCTTGAATTCAATGATAATGTCAATGATAATGTTCTTTTAAATTGTAAATTATATTTTCCTCTCTTTCTGTACAATAAAGGTGTTCTAATTATGTAACTTACATGTTTTAAGTAAATGCATGTTAAATGCAAAGTAATGTTTTAAAAAATTTTTTGAGATGGACCAACTGTAGCGTGAATCGCCAAATTAAAGATTCGATCGAGAGCCTGTTGAACATTGAGCCGATTCCCAGAAAGGCAGGATGTTGTAACTAAACTCCTAGCACCACAGTCTGATAAACCAACCAACTATTTCAGAGAAACAGCTCTTCAACATTAACACCATTAGCAAATAAAAATAACAAAAAAAAAAAAAAACAATATTGACCAATTTCAGTTCGAAGAAGAGGATTGTCGAATTTGGGGGAAAGTAATCGAAAGAGATGGACAGTCTGACCCTCAATGTTAAAGCCATGAAGTAAACAAGATCGGTGGATTGACTGGCCCCCCACCTAGCAATTTATATTCTAATTTTCTGAGCTATTAACCTAATCATCTGAATCAACTAATTAACTCTAAATCTGAGCTATTAACCTAATCATCTGAATCAACTAATTAACTCTAAACACCTGCAAAGATTCCTGAGGCTTTTAAAACTCCCAGCCTGGTTCATTACTCAAAACTGCAATCATGGGTAAGACTGCCGACCTGACTGCTGTCCAAGAAGGCCATCATTGACACCCTCAAGCGAGAGGGTAAGACACAGAAAGAAATTTCTGAACGAATAGGCTGTTCCCAGAGTGCTGTATCAAGGCACCTCAGTGGGAAGTCTGTGGGGAAGGAAAAAGTGTGGCAAAAAAGCGCTGCACAGCGAGAGATGTGCCGGACCCTCGAGGAAGATTGTGGGAAGTACCGATTCCAATACCTTGGGGGACCTGCGGAAGCAGTGGACTCTGAGTCTGAGTAGAACATCCATAGCCACCGTGCACAGGCGTGTGCTTTTTGAACCAGCAACAGCGTCAAGCGCCTGACTGGCTACAAGAAAGCTGCACTGGACTGTTTCTCAGTGGTCCAGAAATTTTTTCGGATGAAGCAAATTTTGCATGTCATTCGGAAATCAAGTTGCCAATCTGGAGGAAGACTGGGAGAAGGAATGCCAAAATGCCTGAAGTCCCAGTGTCAGTACCCACAGTCGTGATGGTCCTGGGGTCCATGTCAGCTGCTGGTGTTGGTCCCCTGTGTGTTATCAAGGGCTAGCTACTATCATGACTAGCCCGATCAGGAGATTTTGGGAGCACAACATCAGCAGAATTCCTGCGTCCATCTGCGGAAAAGCTTTATGGAGATGAAGATTTCGTTTTTCACGCCGACTGGCACCTGCCGCACAGTGCCAAAACCACTGGAAATGTTTTACTGGACCATGGTATTACTGTGCGCAATTGGACCTGCCAACTCTCCTGACCGGAACCCCATAGAGAATCTGTGGGATATTGTGCAGCGAAAAGTTGAGAGACGCAAGACCCAACACTCTGCTGGATGAGCTTAAGTCTCTCCGCTATCGAAGAATCCTGGGCCGCCATAACACCTCAGCAGTGCCACAGGCTGATTGCCTCCATGCCACGCCGCGTTGAAGCAGTCATTTCGGAAAAATGATTCCCACGACCAAGTAGGAGTGAGAATAACAGAAATAGTTATTGAAGCGTTGACTGTTTTTTGTAATTACAAAACCCGTTTTCTTTAATTGGTCGGGAATGAAATATGCTTAATTTTTGAGATAGGCATTTTGGGTTTTCCAGAGCTGATGCCAAAATCATCAGTATAAAACAATATAAAAGACCTGAAATTTTTCAGGTTGGTGTGCAAGGAATCTAAAATATTAGAAAGTGTTGAATTGTTGTATCCGTACATTATGAGAAGAATATTGGAACCAGCTTTTTTCACAGATTAGACTAGAATGTTTTTTTCGCCGAAGGGACCTGTAATATTCTGTTTGTCTTAAAGATTCTTAATTATTTAATGAATTTTAAAAAACAGTTTCTCTTTCTATATTTTTACACTGATCCTGTAATTGGTGTTAGCTTGGAAAGACAATTTCAGAATTTGTAAGAGATTTACATGTGCGATTTTCCTATGCTGCTAGAGTTCTCTTATCATTCATTCCTCTTCCATGATCAGATAGCATAGGTACACGCAATTTGTCAATCAATTACAAACATGTTCCATAAGTGGTGTTTCATATAAAATTGAGCCATGTTTGTCACACAACACATAGTACTCAAATAGGTTGTGCTATCTATAGTATAAAAGTAGGAAGGACTCGACTCTAATAAAGCTAGGTAGCCATTTACCTTTTTCTAATACTGTTTTGTATAGGTAGTAAAAGATGCCTTCCGGATAATTAACAAATATTCCACGTTTCGCCTGGGGCCACTTTTGACGTGCACGCTTCTTAAACGTAGACTTTTTTCCTCCATCTTACTTAATGACAATCCCGAGATTAGGAGGAGTTCAGTTTTTAGTGCTTTCTTTATCAATTTTATCTACTTTTTTAATTTACCTGGTATGTCAACATGCGCTGGTGACCACACAAATTCACTATTATTCCTGCTTGTTTTTGAGGCTATATAATATATTCATTCTTTCTATTGAATACATCATTTTACCTGATTGGAATGTGTTTGAAGACTAAATAAGTGAAACCAACTTTGTTTAGGCGTTACTTCCTCTACCAAACGAAGAGCCATCTGCTGTGCTACCATTTTAGCCAATGTAAACTGAAGTTCAATCTGTAACGTCTTCCCCCAGTTACCTACTTTAAATTCGTTAACATAAATCCTGCTCCAGGACAACCGGTCTCTGGATTTCGTCACGACTCATTTCTGGTCCTTTTTAAATAAATATTAGAAATTTGATAAATCCAATTCACGTTTGACTTAAAAAAAAAAAAAAAAAAAAAAAAAAAAAACAAGGATAAATTGGAGAATTGTAACCATTGTTGAAAACAGTTATATTACGTATTGACATCTCTGGGGAGCCCACTGTGCTCTTTGCTTTCCATGCAAGACTTGATCCATTCTAAATAGGTGGTCTCCCAACTTTCCTCTAATTAGATTTTGATGGCCATGAGCTGTTTCATCGTTTTGTGCCTTGTAAATTGGATCCAGTTTGCGACAGATTAGTTTTTGACAATTAATTCTAGTGTGGTCTCTCCAGTTTTCATCAACTTGCAATAGCTGAGACGTGGAGTAGTTTGATCTGCACCTGTAAATAAATATTACTATTTATAAATAGTACATATACTGTTTGATGCCCATGCTGCCTACTACAATACATCCATAATCTAAAACAGGACAAATAAAGGCACAATAATAGTGGGACCACAGTGATCTGTTTATATGACCCCATTTTTGGCCTACTAGACACCTCATTAGATTAAATTCTTTATTGCATTTCTGCTACATATATTTGCCATTACTTTTTCCACGTTAATTTAGAGTCCAAACCAATAAGCCCAAATATTTACATTTTGTACCCTTTCTAATGGCCTGTTTATATAAATATAGTTTACTATTTCTTCCAAATCCTTTTTTTTTTTTTTTTAAGGAAATTAACATGTTTTAGGTATAGCGAATCTAAATTCCCCATTCCACTGACCATTTTTGCCTACAACCTCTATAGCTTCCTGGATCTTTTCCCACAATATATTTAACATTCCTGCCTCTCTGTTCAACAATGCTCCTCACATCTGCATATATCCTGCTTGTTTTAAGTCCTGGCTAAATTCCTTCAAACCATCATTAATATAATATTTCAATAAAACCAGACTTATATCACTACCCTGAGGTGTTTTCCTACATTCACCATCTGAGATTAATGTAGTAAACCCATGTGGACTATATTGATCAACCAAATAAGAACCTTATAACCCAATATGAGAAAATCTACCTTCAGTTCTTATTCTCTTGCAACTTTAAAACACATCCTTCTTGCCACATCATATAGTATTCCCTTTTCAATATCTAAAAGACTCCCACTAACCGCCTCCTTAAGTGATAACGCTTTCTTTATATCATTTTCTAGTCTTATTAATGTGCATCTAAGTACAAAACCCGATTCCAAAAAAGTTGGGACACTGTACAAATTGTTAAATAAAAAAAGAATGCAATGAGTTTGGAAGTTTCAAATTTCAATATTTTATTCAGAATACAAACACAGATGACATTATCAAATGTTTAAACTGAGAAAATGTATCTTTTAAAGGAAAAAATAGTTGATTTTAAATTTACATGGCATCAACACATCTCAAAAAAAGTTGGAATAGGCCATGTTGTACTACCACTGTGTGGGCATGCCCTCTTCTTTTTATAACAGTCTGCAAATGTCTGGGGACTGAGGAGACAAGTTTGCTCAAGTTTAGGATAGGAATGTTGTCTATAATACAGGCTGCTAGTTGCTCAGCTTGTCTTAGGTCTTCTTTGTAGCATCTTCCTCTTTATGATGCACCAAAATGTTTTCGATGGTGAAAGATCTGGACTGCAGGCTGAGCCATTCAGTACCCGGATCCTTCTTTACGCAGCCATGAGAACTTGGATATACCTTTCAGCATTGATGGTGCCTTTCCAGATGTGTAAGCTGCCCATGCCACACGCACTTTGTTCTAGAACTTGGATATACCTTTCAGCATTGATGGTGCCTTTCCAGATGTGTAAGCTGGCCATGCCACACGCACTCATGCAACCCCATACCATCAGAGATGCAGGCTTCTGAACTGAGCGCTGAAACAACTTGGGTTGTCCTTGTCCTCTTTATTCGCGGATGACATTGCATCCCAGTTTTTCAAAAAGAACTTCCAAATTTTGATTTGTCTGACCACAGAACAGTTTTCCACTTTGCCCAGTCCATTTTAAAGGGAGCCTTGGGCCAGAGAAAACCGCCTGCGCTTCTGGATCATGTTTAGATATGGCTTCTTTTTGACCTATAGAGTTTTAGCTGGGCAACAGGTGGATTGTGTTCACCGACAATGTTTTCTGGAAGTATTCCTGAGCCCATGTTGTGATTTCCATTACAGTAGCATTCCTGTATGTGATTTGCAGTGCCGATCACAGGAATTGAGTATGGTTTTCCGACCTTGACCCGTTATGCACAGAGATTGTTCCAGATTCTCTGAATCTTTGGATGATATTATGCACTGTAGATATGATAACTTCAAAACTCTTTGCAATTTTTCTCTGAGAAACTAATTTCTGATATTGCTCCACTATTTTATTTTTTATGCAAATTTTTTTTTTTTGACCTAATAAGTTGCAAATGGTCCTCCAGCTGTTCCTTATATGTACATTTAACTTTTTTTCCGGCCTCTTATTGCTACCTGTCCCAACTTTTTTGGAATGTGGTAGCTCTCATGAAATCCAAAAATGACCCAATATTTTTGGCATGACATTTCAAAATGTCTCACTTTCAATATTTGATATTTTATCTATATTCTATTGTGAATAAAATATAAGTTTATGAGATTTGTATATATTCCATTCCTTTTTTTACTCACAATTTGTACAGTGTCCCAACTTTTTTGGAATCAAGTTTGCAGATCTACCAGGTCGAAAGCCAAATTGATAAGGTGCTATCAATAGTTTGCTTTCTAAGACATTCTGTAAACAATTAGCAATAATCTTCCATCACTTTGCATAAGTTTGGATGTCAGAACAATTGGTCTAAAATTTCCAGCTTTTGAAGAATCTTTCCCTGGTTTAAGAATGATTGCAGTTTGTCCTTCCATCCATATTTTATTAAAGAAATCAATAATGCATGGATTATAAAGTTTTTCACCTTTATTGCCCCTTCACGTGTCCACACCTCTACAACACACATTCACTTTGAGTATTCTAATTATTATTTCTCTAAAAGCTATGCCCTCTTTTCACGAAAGGTTCCACAACCCCGAACACTTTGCTCAAATTCAGTCCTTCCTGACCGATATGTACCCAGGAATGGTAAAATTTAATTGTAAAATTTAAGCCAATTCTCTCTGAACGCAGATAATGTCTGGTACCACTATTAACTGATGTACAGTTTGTTTGTTTGTTTTTTAATTCTTGGCCATTCTCAATTAAACTTCGAGCATTCCATTGCAGCATTTTCATTTTGTAGTTTCGTTGGACTTTCTTTGACTTCCTAGACAAGTCACTTGTCCCTGTAATTCCTTCAGATTGTCCAAGTAATATTTGGATCTGCTCTAATTAAATATCAAAAATATCAAAATCTTCAGATACTGTGATTTTCAGTTCTTTTGGATGTTTGCGCTGGGCAATTTATTACTTCTTATTACTTGCTGCTACAGAAAGCCAAAAAAATGATTTTGTTTACCACTAGCATGTTTCCATCCATGAGACATTTGTGAGTGCATGACTCTTAAGATTGAATTATGTTATTTCCCTTCATGTTTCTAGTATTAAACCGCATGGAACTTGCTTGACCGCTTGAGCATATGTTATATTTTGTACTGTTTTGTCTCTCATTAATTTGTGCACTCTTTTTTTTTTTTTTTTGGCCTTCACAGCCTAAATATGCTGCACTGTGTGGTCCTTCACAGTTGCAACCATTTTGGGTCCATCCCCTCTCCACATTGACCATATTCATGATCTCCGCCACATTTCCAGCATCGTTTTTTTTTTTGCCCTTTACAAAATCGTCCCAGTCTTTGGCAATTGAAACATCTCATTACTGGTCTCACATATGGGATGACCATGTAGCTCATATATACAATTTTGATTTTGATTAAGTTTTTGTACTTGAAGGTTATTGCTACAGTAGTACTGGTTTCTTTCCTGACATTTCTATTGGACTGCAAACACTTCACCTCCATTTCGTTCATTATCTGTATTCTTAATACCTCGTCTCATACGGATACAGGCATCCCTGTGATCACTCCTTTAAACTGGTTAAGTTGCCTGGTACATGACATTTAACTGTTGCACCACCTAACTCTTTGATCTTTAATGCAGACCCTTGTTGCTTTTTGCCAACACAAAAAAAGGAGGATTGTTTGATAAGTAGCTTGCTGATTTAATGTTACCAATCAACTTTTTGATTATTTTCGTAAATCTTATCGGATTGTTGATGTTTTCGATCAGTCCAAAATATGTGACAATTTCTTTGTATTCCACCTCCACTTTCCTCACCTTAATTCCTCCAACCTCTATATTGTTGTCATCTGACTCGGACTCTCTATTATTCCATTTGTTTAAAATCTGAGACCATCCCTCACTTCCAGTTACTGAAGAATCATCTTCTTCATCCATGCTACCTGCATCCATCCTCTCCAGTCTCAGCACAGTTGATGCTAACACGGCCAAACCCTGCTGAGCGTTTCCATCGTCACCAGGCAGCAGCTGTTAGAGTGAGAGGCTGCGTCCGAAATGGCATACTTCCCCTACTATACCTAGTATGGAAAAAGCAGTAGTGAGTGAATGAGTATGTTTGAATCCTCTGTGTTTCATAAAGGAGTAGGCGAGAATTGTACTAATTCTCGCGAGATTCGGACGTACGTATACTTAATTTGCACTCTAATATGCCTACTCACCTACTATATTGGTAGGGAAAAAGAGTATGGATGAAGAAAGAGTATGTTCGAAAACCCGCTGTATTCATAAAACAGTAGGCGAGAAATCCCCGGATGTCCTTCTGCTTCAGCCCAGATTCTGGAGTGTTCATTGATGGACACTTTTCAATCCCAGGATGCCACACGAGAGGATACGTCATCATCGAACGTGAAGGAGAGCAGCGGTGAGGGTGTTTACAAATGTGAGTATTATAAACCAAAACATGGTTCCATGTGTTAAAATCACATTTGTTGAGCTACTGTAAACTGTTGATTTGTTAAGGTGTAAAGACGCTAGCTATTAACGTTACAGTACATTTGTAAAAAAAAAAAAATTCTGTAAATTTTTTTTTTTTTTTTATGTATAACGAACAGCGGAGCTCCAGTAAGCATACTGTATGTACATCTCCAAAGTGGATTTACATAAACCATATACATCTCAAAGACAATTAAATGTCTATTTAATGAGACAGG
The DNA here is from genome assembly GCF_018340385.1 of Cyprinus carpio. NCBI lineage: Eukaryota > Metazoa > Chordata > Actinopteri > Cypriniformes > Cyprinidae > Cyprinus > Cyprinus carpio. Next base: position 730,038 of record NW_024879154.1, on the reverse strand, counting down.
AAAATGTTCTAAGAGAATTGCAGATGAGCAAATCACAACATGAACGGACATATGACTGAGAGATGTGTGTGTGCTATTATGTAGAATTCACTGTCAACACTGCTTTAAATGAATGAAAGTAATGTAAATAAATACATCTACATAGAGTAAACATAAGATATCTATTTCATTTGACCATTAGTATTGTTGATCAATTGAGGAACTTTTGTGGTTGGGTAAAAAAAGTGAGTGAAAGCACATCAGCATCTAACTCAACATGTAAATGCAGTATATCACAGATAAATCACAGAGGAGACTGACTCTTGTCTGGATGTTACAGGGACAGATGAGACACGTGTGTTTATCTGCTGCAGAATGACTGATGAAGGAATGCTGTCATCAAAGACTCTCAGTGAGTACACTACAGTCATCAATACAACATCTTTTAAATCTTACATTGTAGTTTATTTTAATTATTGTAATTTCAAACAGAGTTATTACAGCACTTTTCTGATTCTTGATTGCTGTTTATTTGATGCAGATCTTTTGTGATTGAGCAGGTAACAGCAGGATTTGTGGAAAAAGTAAAACCTGAAACCAAAATATAAATCAATATCATACTTCTAATACAAAAACAAAAATAAACTGTGCTGTTAAAATGACTGCTTTTGTTTTGTGTTTGTGCATCTTTGCAGGATCTGAAATGTCTGCAGACTGCTGTGTGCACTGAGGATGGAGAAGTCCACAGCAGCATCCTGGAAATGGTCCAGTGTCATGGGTAAGATGCTCCATCACTCCACCTGCTCTTGTTTTCTCATCAGGACCGGATGCTGCTGTGGTCTCTTCATCCTCAGTGAGCCCAGAGCCAGCGAGAGGATCTAGAGAAAGACCAAAAGACACTGAGGATGTGATTTTGGTCAAGTTTGTTATGCTGGTTTCTGTTCATACAACATCAGTCAATAAAACCTGAGTTTCAGAAAAGCATCATCAAATAATGTCATGAAGAATCTGAGCTATGCAAGCAATGCAATATCGCGTTCATTATCGCAGATGAATTGCCTTCGATAATGAACGCGATATTGTGTAGCTTGTCAGTGAACTACGGCTCTGTCTATTAAATGCCGCTCCATTTGAAAGCAGGTGATGGCAATTTAGCGGTAATCAGGGAACTGGCTTTACTGACGAAATGTGCGTGACAATCACATGCAATAAATTGCCCAGCCCTAACACAAGGATTGAAAAGAATAGAGGCAAGTAAATAATGACTGAATTTATATGTTTAGATGAACTAACCCTTTAAAGCCCCAAATAGAAACTGTATGAAATATATGCATGCATTAATATTATAGTAGTACCTTTCTTAAGCATTTATTGAGCGTTTGTGCCCAAGACACAAATAAGCATTTACAAAAATCACATGTACATGTATTAATTTGGCAGAGACTTTTATCTTAAGTGACTTACAGTGCTCTTATTACAGGGACCTCAATCCTGTAATCCCTGAGTCACCTGGAGTAAAGACACACCGGTGGAGACGACTGCAGAGATTGATCCAGCAACCTTCTGCTGACCAGTTCAGTTCACTACCCCACAAAAGTAATGAAGCTTTATCAAATTAGCATGCAATTGTAAAAATATTAAATTTAATTTAGCAATAAATAGAATGCTGACAACATGAGATATAAAGCGTTTTACTCTGTTTAAGTGTTTTACAGGTAGTGGTGATCATGGAGAGCAGCATACAGATGTTTGGAGCAGACACAGTAGCAGTCAGATTGTCCCACACATGTTCTCCTGATCTTGATTCAGGGTTGTGTGTTTTAGGATCTTCATCATGGTCTTCCTGATCCTCTCTGTGCACTCAGACAAGGACAGCCTCGATGTCCCTCTCTCATCCATGATCAGATTCAGTCTGACTGCAGCAGTGAGGGACGTGATGGACGGATGTGGATTCACCGTCTGTAAACTTTCAAAAACAGAACAATGTTTGAAAAAAACTTTGTTTCAAAATACAGATAGTAGATATTAAACCTGTCGCAGTCAGTCATATCTGTGAAGTTGTTGCACTTGTTATGACGTCATAGGTCACATGATAACGTAAACATGGCGGATCGCATTCATACTCAACGAGATTTGGCTTTAGAGTATGTACTCTTTTAGCGCTCGTTAAGTACTTACTGAAATTAAGTACCTACTCATTGAGTATGTGATTTCGGACGCAGCCAGAGAGTCCTCGGATGTTCTTCTTGTTCTTCTTCTTGGTTTTAATGGCGGTTGGCATACAATGTCAAGGTGCATTACCGCCTCCTGCTGGTTATGAGTGTTGGCCAAGATCGCATAACCCTTTTCCTAATACCTCCTAAAAACCTATATTCTTTTAAAATTCTTCTAAATCAGTCATTTACAGATATAACATTAAAAATCAATACATTCATCATTCATCTTATTTTTTTTTCAAATGAAAAAACAATATTCTCCTTTCACTATTATATTTAGGACATTTAATTATAATGTGTTCCACAGTTTCCTTTTGATTAATGTTCACATTTTCCTGTCTGATGTTTATGTTTTTGTTCTTTTTCTTTTTTCTTCTTCTTTTAAGGTTTTATTGATGGTTGACAAACAACGAAATGGTGAATTACCACCACTGACAGGCATGGAGTGTGGATCAGCTTTCCCTTGTCTTCTTATATCATCTCACAAATTAGTTTATGTATCTTTGTTCTCTATTTTATATCTTCTCACAAATTGGTTATTTTATGATACTGAAGCAGAAAACTACAACAATTATTTCCTGAATTGTTTTGTAGAATATCAACTGGATTAAAATGCATTTATATCTGTAAGATTGCACCCTGCTAACACACGGCATATAGTTACGTAATGTATTGATACTTTTGGGTAATTTCATGACTTACTGGCAACGTAACTGCAACATCGCATGGGCGTAATTTCATTACCATCATTTACACATTTTTCATATGCTCTTATTACTAAACAATTGCTATTTTAAAAGTGTAATTAGACGCAAGATTTAAATTTCCCTTAAATTAATGTGTTTTTTTTTTAGCCAATTCAGAACTTGGACTAGTTCTTTTAATGTAAGTGACGTGACATACAGCGCGTGCCTCCACAACTGACATGTGACAGACCGTGTGCACAGTATAATGTTGACAGAAAAGGAAAATTATTATTCTGAGTCGTGAAACTTTTTATTTCGTAACGAGTTGTGCAGGGCCGGCCCTAACCAATTTGGTGCCATAGGCAAGATTTTAGTTGGTGCCCCTTGCATCACAGCCAATTCCACCACCGATTATTCACACAGAAACTGCATAGCTGACATACAACAAATTACTTGTGAAATAAATAAGACGGTTGCACAATAAATAAATAAAAAAATAAATAAACTGACATTAACTCAACTAGCTATTTAAATTATAGAATTTTATTGTTCAAAGGCAGCTACAATACCAATACTAATATTTAAATCTTTTTTTATTTTTTTATTTCAGACATTCATAAATTTAGGGATGCGCTGATCTTAACTTTTCATACGGCAGAATCTAATGGATTTATAATGTATGTTATTTAAGCAAAAGACAAGAAAGAATGAAAATATGAGTGCATGAAGAATATGGTTAGTGGCTTTATTAACCTATATTTTTATCAAAATTAGACTGTATAATTTCAAAACCTGAAGCAAACATAGAATGGTCTGACTTTAGCTTTGTGAAATTAGGCTACATAAAACAACAACAGCAAATGGCCTGAATGAAAATGCAAATTCACTCTCTGACAGCAGGTGGCGCTTAGGGAACAGCAGTGATACATTGTTTCCTTGATTATGCTGTAAACACTAGCTGCATTACACAGAGGCAATATTAAAGGAAAATGCCATCTAAACTGTTTCTTAAGAAAGTCAGTTCCCCTCAGACATACAGTAGGTGGCCATCCAAAACGTTGGTTCTACCGCCGCCGCCGCGTCGGCAAAGTGCATTTGCAGCTTTTGACCACTGAGTGGCGCTTTAATCACAAGTTTTCAAACAAGTGCATCAAAGCACATTTTCGCGAATAGACGTCAGCTTTGCCTCACCGATGTGTTATATTTGACTGCAGTCGGGGAAAATGAAAGGAAAACACTTTAGGCTAGTTAAAATATTTAATATTTGCAGATGAAAGTTTAGTCCTTATGAAGATATGTGCGTTTCTTAGAACGAATTCAAGCAGGATAAATGTCAAGCCTATGAGCCTGTGCTTATATTTTCTCTACACCATATTTTAGATTTGACATTTAAATAGTGTGCAGTATTATTTATATAATATGAATTGTGTGTTATATTATTCAAAAGAAATTGTGGTTTACTTTGCATTGGAGCATTAAGAGTGGTAGCCTATTGTGAGCTAGGCTTGCGTGTTTTATAAATTATTTTCTTTATTTTAGTAAAACGTGAGGGACTGTATAATTTCGCTCCCGTTATTTAGGCCTAATTAAAACAAGAAACGAATAAATTAAACCTGCTCGATTTAGCTAAATCATTGAAACTCTAAAGAATGGACTGATTAATAAAACGTCCTCACGTACTTAAGTTCTCTCATTATAATCAACAAAATGCACATGATGTAAAAAAGACCTTCATTAATTGACAACTTCAGTCTTCATTACTTGCTTTCATGTAATTTAAGTAAAGTAACAATAAATAAATAAATGAAATAAATAAATTGCAGCCGCATTTAAATGCAGGTTTGTACAATATTCTGTAAAATGTCAGAGTGCAAGATTTGCTCGGCGCGCATGATGCTGAGTGCACGTGCAGCATTTATTCTTATTTGTCTACATTTTATCTTCATTACAAATCTTGTTTGGTTTTATTTTGGATAATTGCATGTAAAAAAATATATTTACTTTGTAATGCATATGCAAAATGTGTTTGTGCGAAAATTATTAATGCGCATGACAGGGAGGCGCCCTCTCGATCACGTGATTTATTCCCTAATAATGAAATTACTGAAAATCTGGGTGTCTCACATACATGAGAAATATATACAGAAAGCTTGAAATGTCTTTTAAACGAATCAATTCAAAACGAAAGCATTATGTAATCTGTGAAGGTGCATTTCTCTTTAAAGACGCGTTCATGTGGAGAGAGCCAGCACTGTGAATTTCATCTTGCAGCCGACAAGAAAACATTTGTTTATTAATAAATAATTAAAATGTCTCCTTTTTCACAATTATTAGGCTACTTCTGCCTGTGCTTTGTGACAAACTTAATGCATGTTCTTGAGCGCGGAATATATTAAGGCTCATTATGGATTTAGATGTACATTTAATATAAACCTGCGATTGGTTGAATAATGACAAATGAACGACTAGTAACTAGAAAAATCTTACGTGGGGGCAGACCTATTAAATACCCTCTAGACATCCCTGTTAAAGTTTTTAAAACATTTTAAACGCGTTTGTATAAATTCTGCTTTCAGAACGGTCTGTAACGGAGAGATGCCTTAACAATGATTTTCCCTCTGAAACACAAAAACGAAAATTTAAATAAAATTGATATTTTATGTTTTGAGAATGGCCAGCCCTTCTCTGCAGATACTGTGCTTCTGGTTTGTGCATTTTAAATCACATAAAGTCAACAAAATATAATGTCTCCCAAAACTCTGGTGTTTTTTGTCACCTATAAAACATGTTCATAGACGGATACTTTACTGATGTCTGGACTCTGTTTGGGCTTTAAGACCAAGCGGAATCCTCCTTCAGCTGCTTCACAGCGCGCGCAAGCTCTAACTGACCCAGCTTCACCGTCCACGGTTTGATTTTATAAAATCAGTTTGAGCGAATACAACGCATTGATCATGACCCAAAAAATAAACAATTCATTAAAACAATCATTCTAAATAAAGAAACAAAAATAAAAAAAAAAAAAAACAAATAAAAAAATAGAATAAAAAAAATAAATAAATAAATAAATAAAAACTAGTGTAGGCTATATTCTTAAACTTGGTTCTCATTATATTGAAGTAAAAATCCAAACACCAGAAGCAACCTACACTCTCAGTGTTCTTTCATTGAAAAGTATGCATTTTATTTATTCACAGGCTATATGGTTGAAATAATATTTTAGTTGAAAACTTTAAGTGCCATTGTTTAAAAAAAAAGACCTTCAGTTGTCATGCTTTAAAATCCCATGCCATTTGTAATTTCACTGTATTTTCACCTCCTAAATTACTACCCCAATTCTATAATGCTAAAATTTAATCAGGCCGATGGCGTTTTTTATGACATTATTTATTTTTATTTTTCGAATAATTGTATCCTACATAAATGGGTGAATCAAAACAAATATAACTTTTTAACTGCAGAAAAATATAGGCCTATATTATTGTACATTACAAATATTTGGATCGTCCCTTATTCTGTCCCTTATTTTATTAAAGAAAAAATACTTATTTTCTTCAAGAATAAACATTATTAATAAATAATAAAAGAAAGAACCTCTATTAGCCCTTATTTGTAGGTTGTAAGAGATATGCGAGCGATTAATAGATTTTAAATAGAAAAAAGAGGGTGCTTGGTTTCAGAAAACGAATACAGCTCGTAAAAAATGCTATGATGAAAAAGCCATGCTAACTTATTAATTCATAGAAATAATTTAAGCAATTAAAACCATTTTATACTAGATTCAACTTGAATTTCAATACTATTAAACTGACTTTAAAATCTCAAGGAGTTTATAAGTTGAAACGGTAAAATGTCACAGTGCATGTTAAAGAGTCTAAATGAACTTGTATCTTATATTGTATCTGAAGACCTTGATTGCATGTTAGCATAAAACTAACAATATAATTTGATTTTTTTTCTTTCTTTTTTTTAATGAACAATTCCTGTATAAAATGTGACAGCAACCTTTATATCAAACATTTTGAAACCGTCCATAGATGAGCAACGCGAGAGGCAGATCTGAAGTTATATTTGTTTTTCTCACGAAGTGAATGTGATGCACAAAGTCATTTTTAGATGCAATTGAAAAATAAAGCTGGATAAAAACATACACGAAAACACGCTAAAAAAATAAATTAAGTTTGTGAGAGTTGCATTTTATTACATTCAGAAATAATAACGGCAGGCCTTATAATGCTATAGGCTAATGTACCAACAGGATATTTTTAGTTCCCTTCACTTTACAACAAATCCTTTAAATTCAACAAATTTATCAGAACAGAACAAGAATTACAAATATATAATTCTAATGGATAAATATAATTGCAGTATATAATAATATAGGCTTATAAACAAAACAAAAAAAATAATAATAATAATTAAAAATAATTTAAAGCGATAGGCTACATAAGGTAAGGTTGGGCTTATCTCTCTCATTCCGGACAAATCCAAACATGTTGCCCATTTGAAGCTAAACTCTTATTCATGAGGTAAAATAGGATTTGGATTTCACACGTGTTTCACACCTTGAGAATACAAAAAAAAAGAAAAAAACTACAGCAACATTAATAAAAAAATCATAATGAACAAAAATATGCCAAAGTGGACCGCTGCTCGCGCCGCATGGCTCGGTGAACGACTGCTGTTTCCAATGAATCTCAGCGCGATAAAAACCACAACTAACAAATTTCACAAACAAAAAAAATTAAAAACACAAAAAAGCAAAAATTCAAAAAATCAAAAAAAAAACAATTTGGAAAAAAAAAAAGAATAATAACAGAGTGAATAAGAATTATTTGTAAATGCTGGACCGTTCTCATTTCGCTCTGCAAATGGAACCTGAAGATTATTATAATTATTATTTTTTTTTAACCAAGAATGAACCGAAATGAAAACATTTAGCTTTTAATCCATATATGTATGTATATATGTATGTATGTAATGACTGTTTATTAACAATAGCATGAGTAAGAGCCTTTGTATAAAGGTCTTTCTTTAAATTTTTGATGAGTACACTGTAGCCTAAGACTACCCTATTTTTTGAATGCTTTTAAGGATGTTATAATGTATATTATAATGTTATTGTTGTTTAACGTCTTCCTTTCATTTTACAATTACATTCAGTTCGCAATCCGTCCCTTTGTGCCACCTGGTGGTAGTATAGCGAATGACTTTAACACGCGACTGACTTGCAGTTAACGCCGCGGCCCTGCGGCGGTATTACCCATTTTGGTTGTCTACCTACTGTAGCCAGAAATCCTGGGGGGATTTGAGTCTCCCCCTCCCTTGCCTCACAGTGCTTTGGTCCAAATGCCTGCTTTCCTCTTTTACATCATGTACACACATACGAGTCCGGTCAATAGTTGTGGAACTCCAGTAAGTAAGACTGTCAAGGCTATTTCATTCACTTAAACATTGGATGAAGTGATTATTTTCTCTTTAATACAGATGATGGCAATGTATTTTTTGATGAGTAGCTATGTTAGCAATAATAATATTACCTGCTTGACGAAAAGGGTTGCCAGATCTTTTTTTTTTTTTTTTTTACAACAAAACTCTCCCAATTGCTACCCTAAACTAGCCAAAACTAGGGCAACAGTGATAAAGTAGCCCAATTCCAAGGGAAAACCGTGGACTTGGCAACACTGTGACGGATACAACGGACATGAGTGCAGTCTTGGCGCGACCACAACAGCTTGACGTTGTCTAATTTGGCACGGTCTCCCTGCTGCACAAATAGTAGAAAGGCTTTCCTTTGTGTATACATATTCTTACAAGTACAGTTTTAGCTGTATTAATTGCTCTTGAGAAATTTTATGTTTATTGTACACCCCCCCCACCCCAACCATTAGACAATGTTAGAAATTTATGCCCCTGCCCTCAGAAATACATTCATACTTTGTGTAATGTGTACAAAGAGCTTGCTCTGCCTGTTAATGTATTTTCTTCTCTTTGTGTCTCTGGCCTCTGTTCGTTTTACAGACTCTGAAATAAAACAAAAAACTGTCTGGTTCCGATTTATGGCCGATAGTGTTTGTTTTACAGACTCTGAAATAAAACAAAAAACTGTCTGGTTCCAATATATGGCCAATAGTCGATCAGTGCATCTCTGCTCAAATTCAAATATTAAACTCCTTTTATTTTTGTGGTTTGCCAGCAAATAAATAAATGCGCTGCATGTTTCAGAGTGTCATATGGGTTGCACTCATTTCCTTTTACATGCAGTCATTTAGCAGACACTTCTATCCAAAGCAACTTACAAATGAGGACAATAAAAGCAGTCAAAACTAACAAAAGAGCAGCAATATAAAAATGCAAATGACAAGTCTCGTTTAGCCTAACGCCGTACACGTAGCAAGGTATACATACATACATATATATATATATATATATATATATATATATATATATATATATATATATATATATATATACCTGATCCAGATCCTGATCCAGCTGATCCAGAAAGAGCAACACAAACAGTCTTTTCAACCACACATCATTATTTCTGTGTTACAGACCTTTAGATAACAGAAGTACTAGGATAAAAGTATATAGTTTGGGAATAACATTTATTCTTTTTACAGTAGCGATCAAAACGAAAGTATCTTAACACGTGTATGTATTGTAACGCAACAAGATGGCACCAAACTTCCTGTTTAAAAAAAGTATTTGTCATTGAAAGGTCTTGAGACACTGACTCCATTTAATAATAAACTCCATGTAATACATTTGTTTTTTTTAAAAAGACTTTTATTTTGTTTAGTTTTCTAATCTTTTTTTTTTTTTTTTTTGAATCATGAGGATCGTGATCTCCAATTTATAGGCCCATATATATATATATATATAGAATAAAATAGAATATAATAATAGAATAAAATAATTAATAGAATAAAACTTCTATTTTAATGAATTATATGCAGCAATAAACAACATGTTAACTAGAGCTGCAAGATTCTGGATAAATTGAGAATAATGTTTATATATATATTAGGAGACCACGATTTTTCACGAAACATTATTCTCAATTTATCCAGAGTCTTGCAGCTCTAGTTTACATGTTGTTTATTGCTGCATATAATTCATTAAAATAGAAGTTTAATTTCATAAAGTTCAAGTTGATTTCAAAATGCATATAAATTTTTTGCAATTTGTGTATTTCAGTTGAATAAAAAATTATTTTCCCCTATATATATAAATTTATATATATATATATATATATATATATATATATATATATATATATATATATATATATATATATATATATATATATATATATATATATAAAGCCTGAATGCGCTGTAAGTTGCTTTGGATAAAAGTGTCAAGTCAGCTTTATTGTCAATTCTTCCACATGTACAGTACATACATACAGAGAATTGAAATTGCGTTACTCTCAGACCCTTGGTGCATACAAATAACACTAACAGTAGAACATTAAATACAGATAATAAAATATAAAGTACAACTATACAACTATACACATAGGTCATGTAAAAAGAAAGATAAGTAAAGCAGCACATGGCAGATAGAGTGCAAACCAGAAGTGGACAGTGGCAGACATAATGATTGTAGTGCAAAAGAGCTTATTTAGTCTGATTAAAGTGTCAAAAATCTCAGAGAGCAGTTCTTTATTTAAACTGACAGAAGAGGTAACTGAATGAGGTAAGTTAACTGGTGAATGAGGTAGTGAGCAGACCAATGCTGTACAAAGTGTCTGGTGCAGGTCCTAGTGTGTTAATGGGAGCTGGGGGGCTGAGGTTCAGAGTTCAGTGGTGTCTGGGGAAAAAAGGGGAGTGGGGGCAAGGTCGGGAGGGAGTTTCAGCTTCCTGACAGTCTGAAGAAGCTGTGTGTTGGGTGAGTGGGATCACCTGCGATGCAGAGGGCTTTACGGGTGAGACGGGTTCCATAAATGTCCTGGAGGGAGATACCAACGATCTTCTCAGCTGCTCTCACTATGCGTTGAAGTGACTTGCGGCAGGACGCGTTGCAGGCGCCATACCACACAATGATGCAGCTAGTCAGGATGATCTCGATGGTGCCTCTGTAGAAGGTGCACATGATGATGGGGGTCGGGGCTCTGGCTCTTCTCAGTTTGCGGAGGAAGTAGAGACGCTGCTTTGATTTCTTGGCCAGTGCTGCAGTGTTGTCGGTCCAAGAGAGGTCCTCTGAGATGTGCACACCCAGGAACTTGGTGCTGCTCACTCTCTCCACAGTCGCACCGTTGATGGACAGAGGAGCATGCTGAGAATGCACTCTCCTGAAGTCAACAACAATCTCCTACGTCTTATCCACTTTCAGAGAGAGCTCACCTCACTCCTGTAGTTTGTCTCATTTCTGTTGCTAATGAGACCCACCACAGTCGTGTCATCAGCAAACTTAAGAAAGAGGTTGGAGTTGTGTGAAGGTGTGCAGTCGTGGGTCAGCAGAGTGAAGAGGAGGGGGCTCAGCACACATCCTGTGTCTGCTAAATGCATAAATGTAAATGTAAATGTGAAATATAAATAATACACACACTCAGCTGCTCAGATTGAGTTGGGCAGGTCATTCCACCAGGAGGGAACAGTTAATGAAAAAGTCAGTGAAAGTGATTATGTGCCTCTTTGAAATGGCACAATAATATGCCATTCACTTGCATTTGAACACATTACCGCTTCACTCTGAGAACTGCAGCGCATAGATATTTTTATTTAATTTAATCACAGCCTTCGAGACATGACTATGGCATTAAGCCGTAATTCGATATCAATTATGTGTCGATATATAGTGCAATTAAAAATAATGTTATTAAAAAAATAAAAAATAAAAATAAACTCTTTTGGGCGCCCCTAGCATTTGCCTATTTCGCCTATGTGACGGGCCGGCTCTGGAGTTATGAAGATAACATTGAAATAATGACACATACCCGGCTACACCATCTCATCCACTGGAGATACCGAATCAGGTCAGCTTGTTTGTCTGAGGCACTTTTTTTACTTCAACTGTGTCTGACAGAAAAAATCTATTTATAGCAAATAAATAGGTTAATACAAATGTATAAAATAAAGCACTAGAACTCTGGAAAGACATTAACACCACCCTTTTTTAGTACTGGTGGCCGTTGAGAGTTACCATGGCAACCGGGAACCCACAAGCTGCTGGAGAGGATGGCGTCTGACATTTCTTTCTGTTTTTCATCAGTTATATCAAAAAAGTTCAACAACTGCATCAGGCTGGTGAAGAGCCATTACCCACTGTCTACTTTAAGTACTTTTTGTTAAAATTTATACTTCTGTGATTATGGTATATTTCCTTAATTATTTGAAATGTCTGATAGCAAATGTTACACTAGCATAGTATATTTGTTTATTACAATGCTGAGCACAGAAATTCCTGAATGCTTTCATTCATATTTTGCTGTATTTCCTTTTTTTTCCTTCATAATTTGGGAGTTTCTTATTGTTCGAATTTGTGCATTTTAAGAAATAAATGACCAGAATTCATTTTGTTTCTGTATTCATCATTCACAGCTCCGTTTCCTCTCTGGAGACGCGTTCTGTCTTTGCGCTTGCAATTCCGTTGTGTAAATAGCAAATCCGTCATGGCACGAGCGCAACTGAGTCTTAAAGGGAATGGGAGATGAGACTCTGATTGGTTTATTGCACGTTACGTCCAAAAAACACCCATTACTCATTAAGAGAATAGGGACAACCCATTTAGACCATGCGCCCGGACACGCCAACTGTTTTCCCATCATTAAACTAGCAAAAGTGGATTCGGACATGCCCTGAGTGCACCTCTGCCGTGCGCTTTAGACCATGTGCTTAGATCATTAAAATAGGGCACTACATTTTCAAATGAGACTGTTATAAGTGTCCTAAAGCAATTTTTTTTATCATTATTAATCCTAGAGAGTCTAAAAAAAATATACTGCATTGATTTGACTGATTTTGAGTTTAAAACCTACACTGTAAAAAATCCAATTAACAAAATATTGGAAGAGCAAAACTATTTAAGTTGAGCTAATTTTATAGTTTGGGCTTAGTTGAGAGGACATATTATATTAAGTCTACACAAATATATTTGAAAAACATTGAACAAATGGTTATTTTCAAATCCAGTCAACAATTAGCTATGCTAATGTTGACTAAACTAATAAAAACTAATCCAGCCAACACTGAGATCATTCTGCACGTGCACGAGCCTGAGTGACTTTGCGGGAAAAACAGCGCCATCTTGTCAAGTTTACGAGTCAGGTAAGTGCCACTTAGTAAATGTTATTTTTTAGACTAAATTTATAGACAAAAACATACACCATATACAATGTTTTGAGTGGATATTTAGAAGTGTTTTATAAGTCATGTGTCCGAAGAAAAATGAATATTCAGGGATATGTTAAATGTGTGTCAAGTTCACGCTTCAGGTAAGAGGAACTGAATTTGTACTTAGACTGAATTTATCAATACTTGTATATTTAAAGAAGGTGTAAACATATTATTTAAAATGTATGTATATATACACATATATTTAAGTTAAGGAAAGTGTTATTTCTTTTCATTTAATCCATAACACACTTATTGTCAAAAGCTGTGTAACTAAAATGAATCTTAGGTTTAATTTTTGCGTGTTGTATGTAGGGCTGTGACGGTATGGGATTTTACTTACCGCGGTTTGGCGGTTAATCGGATTCCCCCTCCCCTAACGCAGCAGAAATATAATGACTTAAGAACGCATGCAGGTTGTAAATGAACATGGAAATGAATAATAATAAAGCAGTCTGTCTTCTTTATTATTAAAACAGCAAATTATATTAACAATAATAAAATAAAATTACATTTATTTCAACTTTGTTTTCATTCGATATGTTTTAAGTTTAATAGGAATTATGGAACAGTTTTTCATCATTTAACAGCAATTACCATTCATATTATTTAACTTAACAAGGCTACATTTATAACAACATTTTTAAAGTGGAACATAAAAGAGGCTTTTTTTCTGATTTTGGGTTTTTCAAAGTGCAACATAAGGGAACATCAGGAACATAATTGATAAACTACTGGGCCGCTTAAATGAATCAGGAAGTCCTGCTGCTTTATTTTTCGGTTTTAAAGTTTCTTGCCAGGAAAATCAACATGTTCACTTTGTCTGGTTTCAGCGAAGATCTTAACGGAGTGATGTTGCCAGCCGCACTGAATACACTCCGAGGGAGGGCTCGTAGCGCATATAGTCATATTTTCTGGCAAATTTCGAAAGAAGAGGGAATCGAGCCTAAGCCCTGCATTTCAGCCCGGGGCTGACGGGGCCCTACTTTTTTACGCCCCTCAGGCCGGGCCTGTTTTAGGCTTCTCCTTGTTTTTATATTTTAGACATCCATCAAGTAGTGACTGTCGAGAGCAGTTTGACGGATGTGTTGTGTGCCTCAGCGCAGCTGAAAAGTTCAGTGTGACAGGGGGAAATGGTAAGGAGATATTTGAATTATTTACTAATAAACTAGTGTTTTCTGAATCTGTGTGGCAAGGATGAAGTTTCTGATCCTGACTCGCCATCTCATTAAACGCGCCTTTAGAGAGAAATGCATCTATACAGATTATGATTATAATGAAAGTGTTTTTGTTTTCGAAATGTTTTATTTAATTAAGTACTAATTTAAAGCTTTCTATAGATATATTTATCATGTCTGTGAGGCATCTATTCGCTGAGTTTCGGTTCATTTTTGTACTCCTGTTAAAGATGAGACGGCAGAAAGTGCATCATGTTTGTTTTCTTTATTTTATAAAAGCACAACGTTTTGTTGATATTGTGAGTGCACACACAAATAAAAAGTAGACCCTTTGCAGGTACGAATGATTACTCTAACTATTATGAGCAAAAATGATGGCGTATCCACTGAAAAAAATGCAAGTGAACGCGCTGGCTCCATATCCTCCAAAGTGTCTCTGCACAAACTATTGAATATAGCGCACATTTATCTAGGTTTAATATTTAAACTTTGTTATATGCTTGAACTGTTTTATATCTATAGATTTTATTTTAGGCTAGTCGTGATGATTTGAGGAGGCTAAACTGATCAAATAGGCTCACTGTCTGCCGCTGGCTGCTTGGTCGTTACTTTAAAAAAAACGAAAACGTATATTTAACGAACAAAAAATGCTCCAAACATTTTTCTAAATTAACTTAATTAAAAAAAACAAAACAAAATACAGTCACTTTGCTATTACATACAAAACTAAACAATTTTAATAGCTGAAACAGTAGTATAAGCTGTTTAGGGAGAAGGGGAAAAAAGATAGGCTCAGGCCAGTAATTCTTATAAGCTGTTGGACACGGGGTGGGCTAGGGCCTGAGCATCTCGGGCCTAAATTTGAGGCCCGTGCAGGACTCTAGGCATGATTATTCCACCACCAGGCAAGCGGATCAGAGTGCAGTTCAAGGGCTTCCTCCTTCCCAAATACCTTGTGACTTCAGTGTCTGCCCAGATTCTTTTTGGGTCCGGATTGGATTATTTTGTGTATTTATTGAACATTATCTGTAAAATATACTGAAACCTAGCCTGGTAATTAATAATAATCAGACACACGCAAAAATAACCCCCTCCCCCATATGTTTAATGGACTATCCCTCTCCCTTGCACGGGAAGCGTTTTTTTTTTTTTTTTTCCTCCAGCAGCCCCTTGAACATAGGACAGAACAGTGGCGTCTTTAGATGTATGGCTGTATGCACTGTACGTTGTACATGAGCACTCAGACTGACATGAGATACAGGCTATATATAAAAGCAGTTTTTAAAGCATTTGCTGTATGGATTAAAAAAAAAATAGGCTAATAAATATATTCACATATCAGACAAATTTGTGTTGCAGCAAATCCTTTAAATTTTAAGGTATTCAGAACAGAGCAAACATAAAAATCTGAATATATAAGCAGCTATACAATTATAGGACAAAGTTTTACATATATGCCATTATAATTTGTGTTTTATTTTTTAATTGTACATAATTATAAAATAAAATGCAAATTTTAATCGGGATTGTTTTAGGCATTTCTTTATTTTTATATTTCAGACATCCATCAATTATGGTGGTGAAAAAAAAAAATGATTCGCCATCTCCTCATTGTATTTGCCTTTAGAGAGAAATCCATGGATTACACAATGAAAGAGTTTCTATTTACGATTTGAATTATTTCATTTTAAAGTAGTAATTTAAAGCTTTCTATATATTTTCATCATGCCTGTGAGGCAATTCCCTGAGATTAGGTTCATCACTGTGAAGCGCTCCTGTTCAAGATGAGACGGCAGAAAGCGTTTGTTTTCTTTATTTTATAAAAGCACAACCTTTTGTTGATATTGTGAGTGTACACAAACAAAAGTCGACCTTTACAGTTTGGAATGACGTATTACTCTTACCTTTATGAGCAAAAAAATGACTGCTTATTTTAAGTTTGTTTTCACTGTTGGGAAAAAATGCAAGTGATAGCCCTGGGCCTCCGTGTCCTTCCACTCTCCGCACAAACTATTGGATATGCATCTAACAGCGCACATTTATCTAGGTTAAATGTTTAAACTAACATTGTAATATGCTTGAACTGTTTTATATCTATAGATTAAATTTTAGGCAAGTTGTGATGATTTGAGAAGGCTAAATTGATCAAAACATAGGCTATGATAAACTAGGCTATGATAGGGGGCAGCTCTGGCCTAATGGTTAGACAGTTGGACTTATAACCCGAAGGTCGCAGGTTGGATTCTCAGTGCTGGCAGGAGTTGTAGGTGGGAGGGAGTGAATGAACAGCGCTCTCTTCTACCCTCAATACCCATGGCTGAAGGCAATGAACCACCAGTTGCTCCCCGGGCGCTGGATATATAGCTGCCCACTGCTCCAGGTGTGTGTTCACGGTGTGTTCACTTCTCACTGCTGTGTGTGTGCATTTGGATGGGTTAAATGCAGAGCACCAATTCCGAGTATGGGTTGCCATACTTGGCAAATGTCACGACAAAAAAAAAAAAAAAAAAACTCTTTGTCTGCAGCTGGCCGCTTGGTCATTACTTTTAAAAACAAAACTTTTAAAAACAAAAACTTAGATTTAACGAACATAAAAAATGCTCCAAACGTTTTTTCTAAATTAACTTTTTTTAAAAATGAAACGAAATATAATCACTTTTCCATTACATACAAAACTGTACTATTTTAATAGCTGAAACAGTAGTATATAAGCTGTTTTTGGAGAAGGGGAAAAATGACTGGCTAGGGTCTATATTTGAGACCCGTGCAGGGCTCTAATCTACTTCATCCAATGCTGTTTTGTTCTCTGTTGTTTTCTGTGAGCATGCTCTTGATATAAGCATTTATATAACTTTCACTAGCAAAAAAAAATATAAAATAAAAGTACGGTGATGACCTCAACACCGCAGTCGGGCATCTAATTACCGGAGTTTGATGAGGTAATGCGGTTATCGTCACAGCCCTAGTTGTATGATATTTTTGTGTTTCAATGACGTTAAAAGATATGAAGAAATCACATGGTCTCTCTCTTTTATAAGCCAATGCTTACTACGACGAAACCGGACTAAACTTAATGTAATGTAAACCACAGTAATACACATATTTGAAGTTAACATGGGCATGTTGAATGGGTTTTTGCATGTGCAAACTTTTGGAATTGTCCCGTCAAGTTAAAAGATAACATTAAAATTTACTAACAACCAGGCTCTTTTCAAACGGGGCGGATTACACAGCGTTTCTGGTCTCATTAAGGCGCTTCAGAGAGAAGTTCGTCGTTCCGGACGAGAATAAACAACTGAATCCTTTCACATGGCGGTTATCAAAGCAGACTGCGTCTCAGTCTATTCCCTAGGTAGTGAATTACTAGATTGTGCACACGAGTCCCTGCACTGTTAAAGAAACCATGGCTTAGTAAACAATGGGACAATTGATCAATCAATTTGTAAAACCTCACCACTGGTATTTATCAAACAACAGGCAGACATATTTTTATTATTATTTTAATGCTGTTTAAGGTAGACTTATAATATGAAAATGTGCATGTTCTGTTACAAATCCTTGCAACTAAGGAACAGTCAACATCAATGCTCCCTGTGTTGTGCGATGGATTGATATATATTTTTTTTTGTGTGCCAAAAAAAAAAAAAAAATGGTTTGCAACTTATGTTTCATCACAGATTTAATTAAAACTGGTATTACATTTTTAATTATTTAAAAGGTATCATTTCATTTCTTGAGATAAATTGTACTTTATTTATCCATCAGTGTGTGGCCAAAGGTTTCATTGGTGCTTTCTCATCATTGCGAGTTTTCAGATGCTGGACAGTCACTTCTTCCAAGGCCCCAAACACTGCAATGTGACCAGGCTGTTCCACTGCAAATACATAGAGTGTGTGTACTTTCAACACTGAGACTTAAGGTATTATGTTTAAAAGTTTAAGAGTGTTTACTACAATTAAAATGTGCTTTATTGTTCTCAGTGGCATCTATGCTAATATTAGACTGTCTCATTCTTATTCTGAGGTCACTGTAGCCACCAGATCCAGTCTGTATTCAGATCAGATGGTGAATCAGCCCCTTGAGACGCCCTTGACAGCCCTGAATGTCAGCGGAGACCAGGACAACTAGATGAACCCCCGAAGAGAGACAGATCCCCTCCGAAGACCTCGTCACCTAGACAGCCACAGTAACCAGACCAGTCCTCTGCACAATCTGACCTGTGTTGGACTCCGCATTTAATCTGCTGGATTTGTCTGTCCAGAGAAGAATGATGGAGTTTTGGTTCCTTCGACACAATTTTTCTGTTTAATACTGTAAAGCTGCTTTGACAATCTGTATTGTAAAAAGTGCTATATAAATACAGTGACTGGACTTTACTTGACACAGCAGTTGAACTGTAACCTGGTTCATTTATTTTTTTCTGACTTCTGCCTCATTTTAAAGATGCAGTTGTGAACAGTAGTAATATTTAAATGTTTGTTTGCAAACATTTTGTTTAACTTGTTTAGTATTTTTTTAAGTTCATTAAACAAAATGTTTTAAAATAAATTTTTCCAGTTGTATTACAAATGTAATGTTTGAAAACTGCAGCACTTAAAATGGATAGCTCACCAAAAAATTGAATTTTTTCTGTCATTTTATTGACCCTGAGGCCATCCCAGATGTCAATGACTTTTTTTCTTCAGTAGAACAGTAAAGAAGATTTTTATCTGAAACGGTAATCCTTGGCGATTCATACACTGCAAGTCTGTGGCTGCTGGTTTTTGATTGTTTAGCTTCATAAGGCCTCAATGTGTCCTCAAGAGTCTTTGGTAATTTGGTCTATACATGTTTATTTGACCTTTAACAGCCGGCAGCCAGAGACGTGCAGTTTATGAATTACAATGTTGTTTAAAGACAATGTTTTCACCTAAAAATTTCCTTTACTGTTCAGTTGAAGAAGAAAAATAAGTTAACTACATCTTGGATGGCTTGAGGTGAGTTAATTAACAGCAAAATTTTCATTTTTGGTGTGAACTACCCCTTTAGCCTTCATGTTTAGTCTGTATGACAAATGTTATAAATGCAGATTGTTATTAAATAAAGGCTATAATGTGTTGTAATGTGTGTGTGTGTTTTAGTGATCGATAGACACAAAGTAGTAATTTTCTTCATATAAAATATTGTAACTTGTTCCACAGCAATTTCTTATGATGCACAAATAATAAATCTTTGTTGAGGTAACATATGAAACACATAGAGTGAAAGGTTAAATTTTAATTGACACAATTTGCTGTAGTTTTTCTAAATGTTTGACCAATTAAATAATTTTAACTGAATGGACTATAAAAACTATTTCAGTAAAGGTTGAGCCAACTAAAAAAAATAACAATTCAGGCAACACTTTGAAGACAGAAATTGACTGAATGTAAAATTTCTGTGGAACTTGTTACTAAATAAGTAGTTGAAACTGCTTGAAATTTTACAGTGTAGGACTAGTTCACAAAAGTAGGATTTTTTTTTTTTTTTATAATCTCAAATATTTAAGGAACAGTTTGATTGACAGCATTAGTCCCAGAGGAAAAAGTTGTTCAGATTGAGGAGATCTATAATATGACATGAAGATCTAGTGTTTGTGTTAATATATGGGCATGTTCTACAATTAGAGTTCTCAATGGATTAAGATCTGGGGAGTTTCCAGGCCATGGACCCCCAAAATTTCAAACATTCTGGTCCCGGAGCCACTTAATTATCACTTTTGCCTTATGGCATGGTGCTCCATCGTGCTAGAAAAATCATTGTTCTTCACCAAACTGTTGTTGGATTGTTGGAAGAAGTTGCTGTGTGGAGGGTGTTTTGGTACCATTCTTTATTCATGGCTGTGTTTTTGGGGCAGAATTGTGAGTGAGCCCACTCCCTTGGATGAGAAGCAACCCTACACAACATGCTTTACTGTTGGCATGACACAAGACTGATGGTTAGCGCTCTCCTTTTCTTCTCAGACAAGCCTCTTTCCAGATGCCCCAAACAATCGGAAAGGGGGCTTCATCGGAGAATATGACTTTGCCCCCAGTCCTCAGCAGTCCATTCACTACTACTTTCTGCAGAAGATCAATCTGTCCCTGATGTTTTTTTTTGGAGAGAAGGGGCTTCTTTCTTTGCTGCCCTTCTTGACACCAGGCCATCTTCCAAAAGTCCTTCGCCTCAACTGTGCGTGCAGATGCGCTCACACCTGCCTGCTGCCATTCCTGAGCAAGCTCGTGCAAGGTGGGGGGGAGGGGAGGGGAAGGAAAGGGGGGGTGAGAGGGAGGTGGGGAAAAGGGGAGGGGGGAGAGGGGGGTGGGGGGGGGGGGGGGAGGGGGGGGGGGGGGGGGGGCTGGTGGCACTCCGATTCCCACAGCTGAATCCTCTTTAGGAGACCGATCCTGGCGCTTGCTGGACTTTCTTTGGACGCCCTGAAGCCTTTCTTTACAAGAATTTTGAACCTCTTTCCT
This sequence comes from Cyprinus carpio, assembly GCF_018340385.1. Classification (NCBI taxonomy): domain Eukaryota; kingdom Metazoa; phylum Chordata; class Actinopteri; order Cypriniformes; family Cyprinidae; genus Cyprinus; species Cyprinus carpio. Next base: position 709,163 of record NW_024879154.1, on the reverse strand, counting down.
TGAAGTTCTTTGGTGAACCTATAAAATTGTTTTGATTTAGGTGGCAATCTTTAGTAGCCACAAATATCCTTGCTGTGAAGCCCATTTTTTATGCAACGCAATGATGGCTGCACGCGTTTCTTTGCAGGTCCCACATGGGTTAAAAATGGGAAGAAGAACAGAACAATGATTTCAAGCATCACCCTCCCTTTTAACATGTCAAGTCTGCCATTCTAACCCAATCAGCCTGACATAATGATCTCCAGCCTTGTGCTCGTCAACCATTCTCACCTGAGTTAACAAGATGATTACTGAAAAGATGACTATCTTCAGCAGGTCCTTTAATGACAGCAATGAAAATGCAGTGGAAAGGTTTTTTGGGGATTTAAGTTAATTTTCATGGCAAAGAGCAGGACCTATGCAATTCATCGGATCACTCTTCATAACATTCTGGAGTTGGTATATACAAAAATTGCTTTATATACAAAAACTTAAGCAGCAACTTTTCCAATTTTCGATATTTATGTAATTCTCAAAACCTTTTGGCCACGACTGTACATGTGGCAAGCAGTGCAAATAAACAATAGCAGGAATCGAAGCCATTTACTCACCGTGCTTGATGAAAGATTCTTACCACAGTTGTTTGATGAACTTGTGAAAACCGGGAGAGAGAGAGAGTAGAGTATGCGAGAGAGGAGAGAGGAGGAAAGAAAACAGCGATAGGCACAAATGGAAAACGCTAATGACAAGCTAGTGCTAACGCGATGCAGGGTGCACTGCACTCACGGATTTTAAAATAAAAATTGAACAATCAAATTAATCAGATTAGAGGATAGATAATATCAGAAATATGGTGGGAATTAAGTTATATTTTATCACTTTAAACAACAAGAGAGTGATAGCACAAATATAAAGATTCTACAGAAAAACAAAGCTACACGGAGCTATCACAAAAAAAAAGCAGCAAAAAAAGCAAGCAGGAAAAGCAGATTAACACTGTCCAAACAGCGACACCCACAGGACAAGTGCAATATTAATATATTCGTCATTGCGTCTGACCCGTGACAAAAGAAAGACTCGGAAGTCAAAAGTAATCATTTATGTTTCTCATAAATTATCTTTGGCTGCATTGTATGATTTCCTAATTTAGAATAGGATTAAGATTGCGTTAGGTGGATGTGTGTTTGGGGAATTTTGGGTGTTAAATTGGGGTAATATAACATTTAACGCGACTCAAATGAACGAAAATGACTTGAAATAAAGATTCATTTAATTTTGATGAACGAGAAGTCGAACAAGAGAGTCAGTATAATGATCCGAACTGCAGTTTTTATATTTCATTTTTTTTTTTTTTTTTTTTTTTTTTTAAATAGCTACATACATTTATAACACTTTTGGACATATTATGCATAAAATTTGCAAAAATATTAGCACCACATGCAGTTAGGCATTTTAGGCACACACACAAAATTGTAAGAAAATCACACAAAACAAAAAAGTTTCTGCTGCTCTTATCCGTACTACAGAGATTGAAATTATATCCATTATTATTATTATTGTTAATAATATGATTATATTTTAACATAAATTTAGATTTTTTGAAGTGGTGTTTTTAATCAAAATATCATACAATGCTAAAATAATAACAAAATAATCACTAGAAATAATAATGATCAAAGGTTATGTATTTCTGAATTGATTCAACATAAATTATTTTGTAAAAAAAAAAAAAAAAAAAAAAAAAAACTTCCTTTTCAACTGTTTTGTTATAGGCCTATTAAACGTTACATTGTGTCAACGTTAAAAACAAACAACTGACATTATTTCAACCATATTTCAACTTTGAGGGTCAGTTATGTGCCAACTACGACTGTAAAGGAAAGTCGGTACTGTTGGCCTCAAAACAAAACTCAACACAAAACACAATATGCTAAATGAATGACACTTGCACTTTTTTTCTGTACGACCTAATGCTGCAAATATGATTTCTGAATTTACAATGGATTTTCTCTTCAAACCATGAATTTCCATTCTATCTTTCTTTACATGGGCTATTTCATCATCTTAACTGATGTGCCCCTTTCAATAATCAAAACCCTAACCACCCCAATTTTCAAAATCTCTAGAATTACATTGTCACTCACTGATCACTGACCAGAAAACTCTGGAGTGTCTCCATTGAATATAAGGGCATATGGCTGTTGTTAGGGGTTTGACTTCTTCTACCCATCTCTAACTAATTATAATTCCATTATTTGATAGATAATTACCCATTCTCAATATTTTAACAGTGACCACTTTCGGGATATTTGAACCATTTGTATAGATTTTAAAATAACTATGACTATGGAGATAATACAGCATTTGCAAGTAACTCACAAAGTCAGACCACTAAAAGTTGACACTTAGAATATGTTATGTCAATGATTCGGGGTTGGAACTAATGTCTGCTGAACACCCACACTCCAGGAATGACGATTTGAAGAGCCATGGCCTGTACCCAAACAACTATATTTGGGACACCCCTCCAAATCATTGAACTTGGGTGTTTCAATCACTTCCATGGCCACAGTTGTATAAAATCAAGCACCTAGGCATGCAGACTGCTTCTACAAACATTTGTGAAAGAATAGGTCGCTCTCAGGAGCTCAGTGAATTCAAGCGTGGTACCAGATTTCCCTTGGTCTGAATAAGTCAATTTTGAAATTTCCTCACTACTTAATATAGTCCACGGTCAACGTGGGTAGGTGGTATTATAACAAAGATTATAAATTATAAATGTACGGTATATAATTGTTTTAATGATGACAGATTTATTTACAAGTGTACAGTTTATTATGTAATTACAGATGCACAAATTTATATTTATTACATAATTCATTATATTCACAATGATACTGTATGTATTTTCAATTCATAACTCATATAGAGATTGAACCTATGGGGGTACTAACCTTGGGCCCATGTATGCAAGCATATGGGACTGATTGTGTTTACCAATTGTCTGACCCATATGGTTTATCAAAGTGGGCCCTATATGTTTTTCCCATTCATAACCAATATAGAGATTACTATGTGGGTATTACCTTGGGACCATGTAGGCAGCCTATAGGGGACGGAATACGGTTTGTGTTTACCTTGCCCATGTTTGGTTTGCCCATATGGTTTGGTTAAGCGGCCCCAAATGTATTTACCCATTCAGAACCCATCTAGAGATTACTATTCTGGGTACTACCTTGGGCTCATATAGGAAACCTATATGGGACTGAATTGTGTTTGCCACCATGTGTCTGACCCATATGGTTTATTAAAGTAGGACCCCATATTTATTTCACCATTCATAGTCCATATCCGGAGATTAGAGTTACCTATGTGGGTACTACCTTGGGCCCATGTATACCACCTATATGGAACTGATTGTGTGTGCCCATGCGACCCATATGGGTTATCAAAGTAGGCCCCAGTATTTATTTCCAATTCATAGTCCATCTAGAGATTACCTATGTGGGTACGACCTTGGGCCCATGTAGGCAGCCATATGGGACTGATTGTGTTTGTGCGATGTCTGACCCATAAGGTTTATCAAAGTGGGCCCTATTTGATTTCCCCATTCATAACCCATATAGAGATTACCTATGTGGGTACTACCTTGGGCCCATGTAGGCAGCCTATATGGGACTGTTTTTGTTTGCCCATGTCTAAACCCATATGGTTGGCCAAGAGGGCCCCATATGTATTTACCCATTCAGAAACCCATCTAGAGATTACCTATGTGGTACCTATACCTTGGCTTGTCATGTAGGAAGCCTATATGGGACTAATTGTGTTTGCCAATGTCTGACCACATAAGGTTTATCAAAGTGGGCCCCGTATGTTTTCCCATTCGTAACCCATTTAGAGATTTCCTGTGCGGGTACTACCTTGGGCCCATGTAGGCAGCCTATATGGGACTGATTGTGTTTGCCCATGTCTTACCCATATGGTTGGTCAAGCGGGCCCCATGTGTTTTTCCCCATTCATACTCATTTAGAGATTACCTGTGTGAGAACCTCCTTGGGCTCATGTAGGCAGCCTATATGGGACCAGTTGTATTGCACCCCCATGTCTGACCCATATGATTTATCTAAGTGTGCCCCATATGTTTTTCCCATTCATAACCCATATAGAGATTACCTATGTGGATTCTAACTTGGGCACATGTAGGCAGCCTATATGGGACTGATTGTGTTTGCCCATGTATGACCCATATGGTTTGGCCAAGCGGGCCCCATATGTATTTACCTATTCAGATCCCATCTAGAGATTACCTATGTGGGTACCACCTTGGGCTCATGTAGGCAGCCTATATGGGACTAATTGTGTTTGCCCATGTCTGACCCAAATGGTTTATCAAAGTGGGCCCCATATGTCTTCCCATTCATAACCCATATAGAGATTACCTATGTGGGGACTACCTTGGGCCCATGTAGGCAGCCTATATGGGACTGATTGTGTTTGCCAATGTCTAACCCATTTGATAAACCCAAATGGGCCCCATTTGTGTTGCCCCATTCTGGGCCCATGCACTATTTCCCATTAGTGACCCAAATAGGACCGACATAGGTAGCCCACCTGTTTTTGCCCACATAAAACATACCCATCTTACCAAAATGCCCACCAGAAAACATTGTAGCCCAGGCATAAACCATGTGGGGCACACATATACACCATGCATAAAACAAACACCTACCAAAACAAACACTTTTTCTTATAATATATGTATTGGTATCGATTTCATATTAGTGTGCATGTGTATTTAATATATGTATTTGTGAACATCCAGTAGTATGCATGTATATGTGAGTAATGTATAGGTGTATATGCACGTGTTTTATACATGTATTCATAAGCGAAGTTTGATTTAAATCCTACGCGGCGCCTCATAAGTCAATGCTCTCTCAGTGATCAATACAATTGTCAGTCAAGCAGATAGACAGGCATAATAGTTCAGTTTAGTTGTTTATTCAACAGCTGTTCCAAATCAATTTGGCAACAAAAATCAGTCTTAACCATCTTCAAGAATCAAGAAATAAAAGACTTGCACTCTAAAAAACTATTTACTAACTGCTTGTTTTCTTAAGCTTTTTGTATTCTATCTTTGTTTTCTTTTTATTTATTATACAATTAACAAAAGCAAAAAAGGCCTCTAAATTTAAAAAAAAAAAAAAACCTTGCTACATGTACTGCGTTAAGCTAACTGAGACTTTTTATAGCACTTATATATCATTGCTCTTTTGTTGATTTAGATTTCTTCCATTGTGCTCATTTGTAAGTTGCTTTGGATAAAAGTGTCTGCTAAATGACTAAATGTAAATGGTAACCCTTCACAATAAGGTTCATTAGTTAACATTAGTTAACTAGTGTAGGTAACACGAACTAAGAATGAACAATACTTTCAACATTTACTAATGCATTATTAAAATCAAGATGTGTTTGTTGTCATTAATTAATGCACTGTGAACTAACATGAACTACAAATGACACGACTGTATTTTCATTAACAAAGATGAATAAATACTGTAATAAATGTATTGTTCATTGTACGTTCATGTTAGTTACATTAGCTAACATTAATGAAATCTTTACTGTACTGTATAGTGTTACCATACAGATGTATAGGCCTACAAATAACTTAGGCTACGTTTATTTGCATCGTTGCATGTGTCATTCATTATATTATTAACGTTTCAACAAAATCAAGTTCAAATACTACGTTTTTGAATGTTTCGAATGTTTTCCCCCGTCATTAACGCCACATTCGAAGGCAGTACGGGCATCTACGGGCATCATGAACTTGCAGGTTGTACAGTTTTCTGTCGCTATGTGGGCGCTCAGTTTTTTTCTGTTATTTGGCCAAAGTACCATATTATAAAAGATTCAGCGCTTCTCACAAGCTATCCGACTGTGACTTCACAACAAATGCTAAGACACTCTTATCCGCTCCTCAAATACAAAAAACATTAGCCTTTATAAATATAGTGTTTCTTGAGTAAAGAGAACACTGTACTTATTCAATCAACAGTTATTTTATTTACCTTCATACTGCAAACAAACTAAGATCCTCCAAACTGCGCGCTGCACTTCATTCACGAGAGAGGCGGGAAGAATAATGAGGTTTGACTGACAGTTTGAGGAGCCACTGACGTTACGAGGTTTAGTGGTGGTGGCGTCACTTTTACTGGTCCAGGATCAGTGATCCTTAGCAGTTATATTTCCGATTTGAGCTTGAGTTTCAGAAATGCTTTTGATAATGTAACGTCAGCTTTTGTTGACGCTACCACGCTACTTGATCAAAAAAAGAGCTTAGCTACTGAAAAGCTATTTGATTAAGAAAGCAGCGAAGCTACCACCATGCTACTAAGAAATGTAGTTAAACTACTAGCGTCACTACTTGTAGCGATGCTACTGCCCATCACTGCTAAAACTTATGAGACAGATGCAAAAGATTGATTACTGGGTCTGCTTGCAAGCAATGTTTAAAATGATGCCACCGTTCTAAATTACTGCTAGTACTGCATAAAGGAGGAAAACTATTATTTTCCTGGTTATGTGAATGCTGGGATGTTTCTTGTTAGCTTGTCAAGGTCTCTGGGGGTCACATCATGCACTGCTGCAGGGATGCTTGGAAGGGACACCCTCCTCTCTGTGGTTGCTGGAGGTATTGTGGTTCTGTCTGCTGAGTTGTTAAGCAGAAAGTGCTGGCTCCTCCCTCGTAGTTTGGTGCAAGCCTGAGGGAATTTGCACTGCTGATCGAGGGTGAGGGAGTAGGGTATCTCTCCCACTATGGTTCCTTTTGCAGCCTATAAGAGTACCTGAGTTCTCTCTTGACCAGTTCAAGTTCGTCTTGAGTGTTGTCCAGCTTTTCCAGGTCCTTTCTGGCTGCATTTCCCAGCTGCTCATGTTGTTGGTTTCCTCCTGTAACTCCATTCTCCTGGGGTGCTTGTGGGATCTGTGAGATCCATGATCTGTTGCTTGAGATCATTTACCTCCTGTTTCAGACTAATGAGGACAATAGTCAGGAAGATGATGATCTTCGTGATCTCTTTGTTGTCATAACTCTGTCTTGAGTCATGAGTCAGTAGTACCCTTGTTGTCTAGTTGCTTTCGGCTCTGGTGCAGTAGGTTGTTTGCAGCCCTGGGTAGACGGGTGTTCCTCACAACGCTTGGCCAGTCCTTTTGGTCTGCCATGTGGGCAGTTAGACTGAGCATCTGCAACATTTTGGCAAACTCATGTTAAGAGTAAGGGCGAGAGATTAATGCAAGATCAAACAGAAAGTGGACCTAGGTTTTGCCAGGTGTGGTTAGCTGGTGAAGTATTCTGTTATTATCTTAGCTGTGGATAGCAGAATGCTAAGATAGGATTGGGTCAGCATATGTTTGCTGACAGGGGCATAAGCAGAGTTCTAATTGAGAACTTTTTATTGTCAAATTATCACTCAGAACTTACTGATAGTTCACAACAGGCTCAATCTTTGAGGAAGTGGAGGAGGGAAAAGGAAGAGGAGAGCATTCCTATTCAGATTATGCTTATTACTTGGTGCTCAGGACTATAATTATGCCCTAGTATTGGTCTAGATGACTTGTGTAACAGGGTCATAAAATTAGAGCACATGTTGAAAATAAACAAACCAGAAATAAAATTGTCTCTGATTCCTTCTGAGGTTCAGAGAGAACATCAAACCAAAGTGAAACAAATGGGGGTATAGAATGTAAATTGATTTAAAAATAGCTGGCTGCTATTATTAAAACAGGGTAATCAATCTGATTATTAGGAACAATCAGTAGCACTAGTGATTAACTGGAAGATTTGTGTTGAGCAACACTCCCATGCTTAGACCATACCATGTGCCCCTGTGCCCCGCCATTCATAGCGTGTTATTCACTGTGCTATTAAAAACCCCCAATAACTAAATAATTCTTCTCTAGATAAACAGTTACATGTAATTAAATTTACATTTAATTAACTAGTAACTGAGCAATAGCATTTAGGAAGGATACATCTGAGTTTGTTACATTAGCTGAGAAGATTGAAGATAGGGAAACAGAGAATTGAGAAAGTGAAAAATCAGAAACCAGGGATTAGATTAAATTCAAATTACTTCACACTGCATACACACATGCTGTATTTAAAAGCTTCAGGTAAAGGATGTTAACCCCTAATTGTTAAAGCTCTTCGGTAGCTTAGCCGAAGATGAAACGATGCTAAGTCATGTTAGCTTAGCTGCTTAAGGTGGTCTGTTTACAACATGGCATCACTGTTTTAAAACGTGGTGCGTTCAGTCCTTCAAGACTTGCTGCATTAAATAAGCACTTCTGTGAGTGCTTCTCTAATTTCACAATAAACTTCTTGCACTTGTTTAAAGAATAACAAAACAGGTTTGCTGTAAGTTAAAGCCAGTTTAAGCATATATGTAGTTATGTGTGTCTCACACATGAATACTGAAGTACAGTATTACACCTTTAGTTTCACTCAGCGAGTGAAACACAGTAATGACCACCAGGTTGCCATGCCTGTATACATACAGTCAAAGTGTAGATGAATTGCATTGATCTAATTATAATCTATAAGGCCTTGATGCTGTAGAAAGAGGAGCATCACTCAAATCTACTTTATCTTTATTTAAGCAAGCCAGCAAATAGGGATGCAAATGAGTATCTCAAGTAACGCCCTATTCTTCCCTGGACTACCAAGCACACACTTTTAGGCTGACAGTGATTTAAACTCATAACCTTTGTTTTATCATGCCCGCATTCTCCACCATTACTGTAGCAAATCAGCTCAAATGAAATATGAATAATCAATCATAACTAGTTATGATAAATTGAAAATATTAAGATCAGTTGTAAGTATTTACTTGACCTCTCAATGTCAACTGTCTGTCAATTCTAAGAACGTTACTTTCCTGTTTAAGGAAAATAACTTTCTTACTGTACAATACTACTCAGAGCATGTAGCTAAATCTGCATGATTAGGGACTTCAGTTATAAGCAAACAATGAACAACCTCAAGTGTGATACAAATAAGACTTTATTAACTACATAAACACTTAAACTAGTCTAATATACACATACACACACACACACGCATACAGTGGGCATAGAAAAAAGGGTCAAAGCTTAAGCAGTAAAGACAGGAGAAATAAAACATGAAGCTATCATACAATTTGATATTCAGCAGATCTACTGCCTGAAGGAAACATAAGTTTCTTAGTTCAAACACACCTTTGCAAAAGGTGCATATGATACTTAAATGTACCAATTAATAAGACTAAGTTTGATACTTGCACGTCTCGCTTGTTTGAAAAAAGAGTCCTGATGTACTTTGGGGCTCCAGTTGGTCTGTGCTGAAGTGAGTTGATGAGACCAGTTTGAATCTTGATGAATGGAAAGTCAAAGCCTGAATCTAAAAGAACCCCACTGATCTGGTGATCAGTGATCTATATAGGGGGACGATGTCACACCTTCAGGATTTGAGTGAGGAAGTGAGGAACGGTACCTTTTGGAGGGAAGTTTTACAACTCTTTGTTCCTAGTATGGTGTCTTGCATATGAAATTAGATTGGGGGGTTCAAGAGAATAATCTTTAAGATTCTTATAGAACTAATGTGTTGCATAGGCATCAACATATAATATACACTCTCATTTAGATCATGAAAATACGAACTCATAGATACCAAACATCATATAGATGAGGTTATATCAACTTGTGACCCATCATAAGCATGTATAAAACATATACAATACACAAAACACAATGTACAAGAACAGTAACAGCATACACAATGCCCTAAAATATATGTGAATTAATTCAAAGAAAGGTTTTCTATGAATTAATTAGAGAAGAGTCCCTTTTTATGTGCATTATGTGTCTGTTTTTGAGAGACTTGAGTAAAGAGTTGCTTAGCCACATCCCTGGGCGTCATAAACCTAGTGTTATCATATACTTGCCTTCGGTTGCTATGGAACCAGAGGCCTTTTTTGAGCTGATAGTTGCATTATTGGGGAAGGGTCCATAGACACTTTGGTTAGATGAGGAGGCGTTAGATCTTATTTGTTAAATATAACAAATAGTTGTCTGTCTGATTGGTCCAAATGCTACATCACATTTTAGTCAATTGAGTCTTATATAGTTTTAGACGAAAAGTCATTGCATTTTTGTCAACTTCTAGTCATTACTTTTAGTCATTACTTTTAGTCAAGCTGCAGTTACCAACATTTATTTTGGTAGCTATTTTCTATGTAGTCTTCAAACAAAAATAGTCATTAATTCTTCTCACTTTAGACCAAATCAATTAAGCTTATGATAATTTGAATCAAGATTTGAATTTGGAAAAACTTGAATAGATGATGACAATTTTCATTTTTGGGTGAAGTATCTCTTTAACAGTAATGAAAAGGGAGCAACTTATAAAAATTATAGTTGTTCATATATAATATATTTAATAAAAATAAATAAAAACAATAAAAAAATAACCAAAACAATACAATAAAAATAAGAAACAGATACAAATTAAACTAATTTTTCAGATACAGTTGGCTTACTTAAAATATTTAACATCTTTTGTTAGTTAACAGTGTAATGACATGGATAGGTACTTAATTAGGAATGCTGTCCCTTTAAAACAGAAGGCATGCATGTAATACTACTGACATGTTCAGTTTTCACGCACCTATTCAAGTTCACTTAATCCATAACTGTATTTACGTGAGATATTCTAAGACATTTGGACTGCTGTGTGTGTATTGGAGCGCTGAGAACTGATTGCGCGCTGTATATGATAACTGAAGAAGTGGAGCAAGAGAGAGCACTTCTTGAAATTGTGACTCCCGGGAAAACGGGATGTCTGGTCACCTCATCCCTACCCTTTCGGGTGCTAAGGCCATTGTTTTAGATTGCTAGTTTGCATTTTGGTAGTCTATCCATCCACTGCGGCTGCCATACTGAGACTAGATATGTGAATGCCCCTTATCCAACTGCAATCCAATGACAGGGACGCACATTTTTAAGGACAAGACAGTAGCCTATAGGATGTATTTTGAATGTCTGGTAGTCCTCAAATAACATTATAGTTGCATCTCATCTCGTTAACAAAGATGCAGCATATATTTCATCATAGTTTTTATCATCAGATATTAGTTTTAGTTTGTCAACGTCCCATCTTCGTCACAGAAAAAATGTTTGTTAATGAATGTTTTTTGTTGTCATCTCCGTTAACGAAATTAACACTGGCACACGTACTGCGCTCAGAGGTGATGAATTTGCTGGTGACAGGAGCCACAGAAACCGTTCCCCCAGCTCAGAGCGAGTCAGGCTTCCACAGCCGCTACTTCCTCGTCCCCAAAAAAGGATGATGGCCTCCGGCCCGTTCTCAATCTCATACACCTGAATCACACCCTCATGAAAAGGTTGTTCAGGATGATCACACTGAAACAGATTTGCTCAGGAGACTGGTTGTTTTCTCTGGACCTGAAGGATGCATACATCTAGATAGCCCCCCCATCACAGGCGATTCTTGAGATTTGTGTTCGAGGGAGTGGCTTATCAATACATGGTCCTTCCCTTCAGGCTGTCCCTGGCCATGTGCAAATCCGATCAGACAACATGTCTGTGATAAACATAAATCACCAAGGAGGCCTCTCCTCGAAGCGTCTCTTCACTCTGGTATAGCGCCTCCTGGAATGGGCTCAACTCAGCCTGCGCTCGCTGAGAGCAGCACATATACCGGGCAAATTGACCCAAGGAGTGGACATGTTATCAAGGAGCAATGTCCCCTCAGGGGAGTGGACGCTCCATTCGCAGACGGTTCAGAGAATCTGGGAGATCTTCGGCAAGGCTGAGGTGGACCTCTTTGCCTCAAAAGACAACTCTCACTGCCCAATTTATTTCTCAAAGACCAGGGACGCGTTGGCCTACGATTGGCCCAACCTCCTTCTCTATTCTTTTCCCCCCAACTGCCCTGATCCCACAGGTAATCGGGTGAGTAAGGGAACAAAAACACAAGGTTCTCCTGGTGGTCTCCCTTTGGACGAACCTGCCGTGGCTATCAGCGCTAACTCAGCTGTTGATAGTGGCCCCTTGGCACGTTCCGCTGAGATAGGATCCTCCCAGAGCGAGTCTTGAACACAATTTCAGAGGTTAGAGCCCCATCTACGAGATGCCTCTATGCCTTGAAATGGTCTTTTTTCTCCTCTTGGTGTCTAATCCGTGGCAAAGACCCTCATACTTCCGATTTGACAGAGGTGTTGTCATTTCTGCAGGAGCTGCTGGATAAGGTACACTTTCTATCCAGGCTCAAAGTGTATGTGGCGCCTATAGCAGCCTCTCATGCACCTATTGAGGGCCAGTCCATGACCAGAAACAGCGTGGTTATCCACTTCCTAAGGGGTGCCAGGAGGCTGAATCCGCCTCGTCCCCTACCGTCCTTTCACGGGATCTGCCCACTGTGCTGAGGGCCCTGAAGGGCTCCACTTCGAGCCGCTTCGGTCTGCCAACAATCTGTCGCTATCGCTAAAGACTCCAATAACCCTGCCTGCCTGGAATTTGGGCCTAATGACATGAAGGTGGTCCTAAAACCAAGGCACAGTTACGTACAACAGGTCATTACGCTCTCCATGCTTCCTCCCTCTGAAGAGCCTCGTCAGAGCTCTGAGAATCTATACTGAGTGTTCAGGCCCTTATCGATGGTCAGAACCACTCTGTCAACTTTGGTAACTGCACCAAAGGGCTTCCAGTCATGAAGCAAAGACTCTCTAGATGGATAGTAGACTTCATCTTGCTAGCGTAGTCTTCTTTGGGCCTTAAATACCGCATTGGAGTACAGGCCCACTCCACTAGAGGCATCGCTTTGTCCTGGGCATGGTCCAGTGGTGTGTCCATTGCAGATATTTGTGATGCGGCTGGCTGGGCCTTGCCGTCCACATTCAGAAATTTTTATAACCTGCAAGTCCCAGCCTTACAGGCCAGGGTCCTTTCTGCTTGAAGTGACATGCGCTGCGTAAACAGATCTGGCAAAGAACCCTTGGCCGTATCACGCTCAAGCTATCTGGCATTAGTTCACCTGTTAGCTCTCGACCCCTGGGTGTCGATGTTACGGAGTACTCTGTAACAATTAACCAGCCCGGGTTTGACCTCAGGAAGCTCAGCCCGTCTTAGCCTTGGGTTGTTGTTAACTTCTCTATGGGCATTGGATGCTTATGGAAGTTTGATACTTTTAGTTGTTCCACTACATTAGCACAACGGGATTGTACTGTTCCCATATGCATCTAGCAAGATGCAGTACGAGTGTAGTATCGAAAGGTAAAATACTCAGTTACTAAAAGTAACCTTGGTTCCCTGAAATATGGGAACGAGTACTGTGTTGCTAGCCATGCTATGTAGCTGTACGACTCAGTCATCACTTCAGTCGAAGTAACCTGAGAATCCTGTGGCGAACACCCACTTATATAGCCAGATGCCCCGCCCATTCTGGTGAGCTTTGGCAAGCTTTATTGACATAGGCTCATGCAACTCTGCTGCCTAGCCATTGGTTAATTTTTAATACACTGCACGAACCAATGGCCGTGCAGTTTCACTGCATGAATAAAAAAGGCTTCAGTTCAGGAGAAAAAGGCTTTTTCCCATATGCATCTAGCAAGATGCAGTACTCGATCCCGTATCTCAGGGAACCGAGGTTACGTTTAGTAACAGAATATGTTTCTTTCCTCAGGCCATCTACCTTACCAGCAGTTAAATGTCCCCAGTGTGTGTGATACTCAACACCATTTTTTTTCCTGGCATACCATACCTCTTATTCACATTTTAATCAGATATTCTTTGCATTTGTACATAACATACCTATACATACATACATACATACATACACTGAACAAAATTATAAATGCAACACTTTTGTTTTTGCCTCCATTTTTAATGAGCTGAACTCAAAGATTTAAGACTTTTGGCGCTAAGAGTTTGGGCGCTAAATAGGATTTTGGGCGCTAAATAGGAGAAGGATCTGCCGCCCGCAGTTAACTTTGATATTCTAGGTATTATCAAATTGCCAGCGTTCTCAAAACTCTGGCAATTTGATAATACCTAGAATATCAAAGTCAACTGCGGGGGGCAGATCCTTCTCCTATTTAGCGCCCAAACTCTGGAATAACCTACCTAACATTGTTCGGGAGGCAGACACACTCTTGCAGTTTAAATCTAGATTAAAGACCCATCTCTTTAAACCTGGCTTACACATAACATACTAATACACTTCTAATATCCAAATACGTTAAAGGATTTTTAGGCTGCATTAATTAGATAAACCGGAACCGGGAACACATCCCATAACACCCGATGTACTTGCTACATCGTTAGAAGAATGGCATCTACGCTCATATTAGTCTGTTTCTCTCTTATTCCGAGGTCACCGTAGCCACCAGATCCAGTCTGTATCCAAGTCAGAGGGTCACTGCAGTCACCCGGATCCAGTATGTATCCAGCCCAGATGGTGGATCAGCACCTAGAAAGGACCTCTACAGCCCTGAAAGACAGCGGAGACCAGGACTAGAGCCCCAGAGACATATCCCCTGTAAAGACCTTGTCTCAGACGTCCACCAGGACAAGACCACAGGAAACAGATGATTCTTCTGCACAATCTGACTTTGCTGCAGCCTGGAATTGAACTGCTGGTTTCGTCTGGTCAGAGGAGAACCTGCCCCCCGACTGAGCCTGGTTTCTCCCAAGGTTTTTTTCTCCATTCTGTCACTGATGGAGTTTTGGTTCCTTGCCGCTGTTGCCTCTAGCTTGCTTAGTTGGGGACACTTCATTTACAGCGATATCGTTGACTTGATTGCAAATTATTGCACAGATACTATTTAAACGGAACTGAGCTGCATGATGACATCACTGAATTCAATGATGAACTGCCTTTAACTGTCATTTTGCATTATTGACACACTGCTTTCCTAATTGATGTTGTTCAGTTGCTTTGACGCAATCTTTTTTGTTTAAAGCGCTATATAAATAAAGATGACTTTACTTGACTTTTTCTATGTACACCTAAGACCTATTTCTCTCAAATATTGTTCACAAATCTGTCTAAATCTGTGTTAGTGAGCACTTCTCCTTTGCCGAGATAATCCATCCACCTCACAGGTGCGGCATATCAAGATGCTGATTAGACAGCATGATTATTGCACAGGTGTGCCTTAGGCTGGCCACAATAAAAGGCCACTCTAAAATGTGCAGTTTTATCACACAGCACCATGCCACAGATGTCACAATTTTGAGGGAGTGTGCAATTGGCATGCTGACTGCAGGAATGTCCACCAGAGCTGTTGCCTGTGAAGTGAATGTTCATTTCTCTACCATAAGCCATCTCCAAAGGCATTTCAGAGAATTTGGCAGTACATCCAACTGGCCTCACAACCGCAGACCACGTGTAACCACACCAGCCCAGGACCTCTACATCCAGCATCTTCACCTCCAAGATCGTCTGACCGTCTGAGACCAGCCACCCAGACAGCTGCTGCAACAATCGGTTTGCATAACCAAAGAATTTCTGCACAAACTGTCAGAAACCATCTCAGGGAAGCTCATCTGCATGCTCATTGTCCTCATCGGGGTCTCGACCTGACTGCAGTTTGTCATCGTAACCGACTTGAGTGGGCAAATTCTCACATTCGACAGAGTCTGGCACTTTGGAGAGGAAGAATCCTGTTTTTTTACTGTACAGGGCAGATATTAGACAGCGTGTATGGCGTTGTGTGGGTGAGCGGTTTGTTGATGTCAACGTTGTGGATCGAGTGGGCCATGGTGGCGGTGAGGATATGGTATGGGCAGGCTGTTATGAAAAAACGAACATAGGTGCATTTTATTGATGACATTTTGAATGCACAGAGATACCTTGACGAGATCCTGAGGCCCATTGTTGTACCATTCATCCACGACCATCACCTCATGTTGCAGCATGATAATGCACGTCCCCATGTTGCAAGGATCTGTACACAATTCCTGGAAGCTGAAAACATCCCAGTTCTTGCATGGCCGGCATACTCACCGGACATGTCACCTATTGAGCATGTTTGGGATTCTCTGGATCGGCGTATACGACAGCATGTTCCAGTTTCTGCCAATATCCAGTAACTTCGCACAGCCATTGAAGATGAGTGGACCAACATTCCACAGGCCACAATCAACAACCTGATCAACTCTATGCGAAGGAGATGTGTTGCACTGCGTGAGGCAAATGGTGGTCACACCAGATACTGACTCGTTTTCGGTTTAGGTGGATGGAGTATCTCGGCAAAGGAGAAGTGCTCACTAACACAGATTTAAACAGATTTGTGAACAATATTTGAGAAAAATAGGCCTTTTGTGTACATACAAAGAATCTTAGATCTTTGAGTTCAGTTCATGAAAAATGGGGGCAAAAACAAAAGTGTTGCATTTATAATTTTGTTCAGGGTATGTTGTCTTTTTTTTATACTGTCATCATATACACATATATATATATATATATATATATATATATATACACACACAAACACACAGTGCTTAAATTTATT
Source organism: Cyprinus carpio (assembly GCF_018340385.1). NCBI lineage: Eukaryota > Metazoa > Chordata > Actinopteri > Cypriniformes > Cyprinidae > Cyprinus > Cyprinus carpio. The sequence goes on along the minus strand of NW_024879154.1, from coordinate 692,607 downwards.
AGACCACCACAGGTTTGTGCCACAGCTACCCTAAATTAACCGTATTGGTGCTTACCAACATAATTTATGTTTCTGTAATGATTAATCTACCAGTACGAGTATGCTCTTTAGTCACAGTAGTATTTGTAATTCTAAAATAGAATTATTGTTAACAATGAATTTACATTTTTCAGGTCAAAATTTCATGTTTGCACAGGCCTATAAAAAATATAATACATAATACACAACATAAATGTGCAAAGTTATGATCATTACTCATTTTGCAGTGTGAAAAATATAGTCAAGCGCACATTGGTAATATGCTTTACTAAAGTGGTAAACACCACAGTTTAATGCAAATAAAAAAGTTAAACCGAGGAAGAAATGTTCCTCACATAAGCTTAAACTTTTACATTGAGAAAAGAAAGATTACACAAGAGAAGACTGTAAAATGATGGTTACTAATCTAAGCATGAGGTGCACAAATAAATATGTCAAATACAGAAAACTAAACTAAACTAAACTAGAACCCTTCAACTACATCCAGAAAAACCTAACATGTAAACACTACCATCACTTGCTAGGGAGATATTTGGTCCCACTGTTTTGTTTACACTTGCATAAAGTAAAAATATTGAATCCAGAATGTTTTTGTCCTTTCATGTAATAAAAGATGTACAATTACTTGGGTTTTACAAACTGAATCTCTTGTGAGATCCTAGTGTAAAACTAATAACAGAAACCAGCTACACAGGAATAGGTACCAAAAAAGGTAATTGTGACATCAGATATTTAATTTTTTTTAGAGCAATCGGACACATTCAGAGAGCCTAACTTCTACCCTGTTCAAATACTGTATTATAACAATTAAAAAAAAAAAAATAATAAGCCAATCAAATCTTTAAATATGAATGTTGAAGGCAATGAAATGAACAAAAGGAACAAGGAGAATACACAGGCACTGAGAAAGCTGTTGTACATTAAAATAAAGTTCAAAATTACAGAACATATGACTGCCATGAGCAGACTCAGAACATGACAGTTTGCCACATGACCACATCACTATAACAAACAAATGTAGGACATGAATGAGGTCTCAATTAGCATTTTTATTTGTCTTTATCAGATTCTGTTATTTCCACTTTCGATGATGCCTCCTCTGGTGAAGATTCTTCGTATCTGCAGGAGACAAAAGAAGAAAGGGAGAAGATTGGGAGGCAATCAATATTAATAAATATAGATAAAAATAGAGAAAGGTGCCGGGCTGCTCTGTCCCTATATTTGATGTTATTTGCCCTCATTTTGCCTTTTTGATAAATGAATGTCTGTAGTGGACAAAAGTGATAGATGTACACTGATGACGAGGAAAACCGTGAGGCAGGACAGGAAACAAACAGACATCAAGAAGTTGTAAAAGTTCTCATGACAAAGTTCAGTGCTCGATGAAAACAGAACTACGGGTAAATGGATGGAACACTGCGGTCTTACATTGGTGTCATTTTATACAGGTGAGAAACCACTTGAGGCAGTGCATAATCTCATGACACAATAAGAGAGGCCAACTAGGAGCATAACAAAATGAAGCTCATGGAGGTAATTGTGTGAGGATGTTGACAGGAAAGTTCAATTGAATTATTAAGGGCGATACCTGCACAGTAATGGAAAAGAAGAATTCAGTTGTTACATGTCGGAGGGTGTGTGCCGGCGACGGCCGGGGGTCGACAGGTCAAAACTCTGCATGGAGTTAGCCAGACTAGCTGGAGAGCCCGACACAGTGGGGAAATGAGTGAGCCGCGGGGTGTGGGGCAAAACTTCATCTGACGACTCATAGCTGCATGCCAGAGGACAAAACACGGGAAGGGTGATGATGGAGTGAAGAAAGAAAGGAAGAAAAAGGGAGGAGAAGAATAAGAAGGTAACATGAAGAACAAAGCACAGAGAAGAAAAGGTCTGTAAGATGGAAGAAGCTCACTCCTTAAAGAAATAAGAAGTGGAAAAAACATGTTCCAAAACCTAGTGAGCTGCCTTGCGGTCCATCGCCTACATACTTTAGGCTGTTACCTTCTGAGACAGCATCACAAATGAAAAGAACCAAAGGCATTAGCACACAGAGAAAAATCTTGGGAAATATTATATTTGTTTTTCTAGAATATCAGCATGGTTGCAAAATGACATTAATATCCCAATAAATAAGAATTTAATATTAGCTGAGTTTTAGGCCTCGTTTACACTGCAGGTCTTGATGCCCAATTCTGATTTGTTGCCTATATCCGATTTTTTTTGGCTGTCCATTTACACGTTCTTTCAATTGTGACCCATATCCAATTCATGAGTTTACACTTGCCATACCATCTGAAACATCGCGCATGCGTTGTTGTCATTTACCACCTCCACATGTTCTTCCTCGTGAGAATAATGTGACTTGTGCAGACAAAACGAGTCACAATGAGCAATTAAAAAAAAAAAAAATTGGGGGCAAAATGAAATTCTCCATAAAAAGACCTTCAAAATGTTTTATGATTTGTTGGAATCGGACAAAACATGACTGAGTCACACTTATTTGAAGTTGATATAAGAAAAGACGGAGGACTTCACTAATTAATTACTATATTAATAATCACAATACAGCTATTTTTTTTTTTTTTTTTGCCTGTAGCTCAAAAAAGCCTGTGCGAATTTACACTCATTTTGCCAGCATGGGTCACATATGTCGTTAAACGACGGAGAAGTACCAAATTGTCGCAGTTTTAATGACGTACAGAACGCAATTCCTCAGAAAATCTGATCTGCCTGTTTACATGACAGTCGCATTGGCGCATATCTGATTTAGATCAGATTTATTTCCACATATGAATGAGGCCGATCTTGAAATATCTGAATGCATGCGTTTTTTCCTGTTTACACTGTCATAGAACAGATCCGATCTGTGTCACATATGAGCAAAAAATCGGAATTGGGTCACATTTACCTGGCAGTGTAAATGAGGCCTTAGACCAGGGATAGGCAACTTCGGTCCTGGAGGGCCACTGTCCTGCAGAGTTTAGCTCCAACCCTAATTAAACACACCTGAACAAGGCAATCAGTGTTTTCGGGATTAATAGATAGATACAGGCAGGTGAGTTTTTATGAGGGCTGAAGCTAAACTCTGCAGGATAGTAGCCCTCCAGGACCGGAGTTGCCTATCCCTGCCTTAGACAATATTTTCTGCACTCTATTTTGCCAGAAAAAAAAAAAAAAAAAAAAAAACTGAAAGGGAGTGAAATTATTCCTTATGAAATGAATTCTTTGTGAAGCCAAACATTCAGGAACTCTCGCACTGATTTGCAAATGCAACAAAACAATGGGCTTTGATCTCTTTGTGAAGCCAAACACTCAAGAACTCTCAATGATTTGATCAGATAGGAAGATCTAGAAGAAAGACCATTTACTCTTTGGTCCCTTCACCCATCCTTTCCCCCTAGGTACAGGTCACTAAAAGTTGACAGAGAAATGCCAAGAACTCAAGTTACTATTCTCACATGAAACATTTACTATCTTCAGGATTCATGATCGTAAACTTTTCATGTTTGGTATCATTTTAAAGGTCTCTGTGCGATTGGTAAAATGGTCTCAATTTCAAAGTAGTCATTTATATTATGAGAAAGATTGAAAACTTTTGTAGAATTGTGTTCTGCTGAGAAGTGGGTGTGTCCCCCTTTAGGGGTCTTTGAGAATGTTTATCTCCAGCCAGATGTGACCCTGATGTGATCACGGGAACCTAAAGAACCAAAAAGGACTTTTATGTTTTTACAACTGATTTGAAGATTTCTTTGTTGTCTGGTCTGAGTATTTAAGGGAAGTGACACAACACTACTGGGCGATTCTGTAGCCAGAAAACCCGTAGTGTGGAGTGTATTTCATATGATCCATACTATGTATCTTCCTGAAGTAAGGTAAACTACTATTTATTCAAAAATGTAATTGTGGTAAACCCATTGAAAGTGAAAGTCATGACATTTGCCAAGTATGGTAACCCATACTCGGAATTGGTGCTCTGCATTTAACCCATCCAAGTGCACACACACAGCAGTTAGAAGTGAACACACCGTGAACACACACCCGGAGCAGTGGGCAGTTATATCCAGCGCCCGGGGAGCAACTGGGGGTTCAGTGTCTTGCTCAAGGGCACTTCAGCCATAGGTATTGAGGGTGGAAGAGAACGCTGTTCATTCACTCCCTCCCCCACCTACAACTCCTGCCAGCACGAGACTCAAACCTGCGACCTTCGGGTTACAAGTCCAATTCTCTAACCATTAGGCCACAGCTGCCCCTGTGGCCTAATGGTCGGAGACCTTCTGATTTCTATTCATTGTGGCCATAGAGCACACTGTTGAAGGAGTGGATGCCGAGTTGCAATATACTTCATATTGATATTAATTATATTATTACATTATTTCTTGTTTGACTATTAATCAAGTTATGGCAAGAGTAAAATGTGTAACCTTATGTGCGCTTATGAGATATTAAAGAATCCTGCTTTATGCTGTACTTCTACTCTCTAAGATGATGACTTCATAGTGTGTGTGTAACAAACCATACTGATAAAATTCTAGATAGGGCTAGACGGCCTTGAAGTTCTGATATGTTTTCTGCGTATATGTGTTAGTATCTGTCTGTACAGGGAGAAGCTCAGACAGTCCCAGGACAAACGTTCAACTGCCAATGCCCAGCATATCAGATATACGTAATTAGAGAGTTTATCTAGGTTTTGGAACCAATCAGAATTTTGCTGACTTATGCATTGACGCAATTAGTATCCTCTGTCAGGGTATAATTGTTGTTGATTTTGAATTGTACTCAGAGCGGCCTACGAACTCCATCGAGAGTCCTGAAGCTGACTTCTGCTGATGAAACTGCAAACCATGTTCTTCAGTAAATTTTTCTTTAATTGAACGCATCTCTGACTCCTGGTCTTCATTGCGACACATCTGGTCCTTGGGTTTTAACTGTAAATTCCCCAACACTGTATAGTTGCTTGTGCTACTACATGTGAACATAAGCTAGTTAAGTTTATTCTCTAAAACACCTGAGTGCTTTGCTATGCATTTTAGACTGTGTGTCTTAAATTAGGATAACTATTACATGTGACTATGTTAAATTTGTTTGTCTCCTGCGTGGAACAATTGGCTGTTTTCCCACATGGCTACAGTGTCTATGTACAGAAGCGGGTTGCCCCCGGCTACAATGTGATTCACAATTGCATTATCTTTTCTAAATTGGCCTCTAATTGTTTCATTATGTAATTGGCATGATACAGTTTTACCTGACTGATAATAAAATGTTATATTTGATGTATTCTGAGCTCTCCTGAAATCATTATGACTAGTAAACTGCGAGGAGGCTTTTGTTACCGCAGATTTACGGCCAGGATAGGTCAAACTGAAGGCTCGAGAATGATAGGAGCAGTAGGCACGTCATCGGAGACCTTCTGATTTTTGTCTATCACTGGTATTAGCAAGGTGTACGGGAAAGGACTAAGTGAACTTCAAGCAGTAGGCGGCAGGCAAAACAGGTATTAGTCCACCTACACCCTCTGACTAACATCAGACTGGCGAGTTTGTGATCGTAAGATCCACGTGAAGCTAGCGTGAGACTTAAAAGAGACATTAGGTCCCCAGTGAACGGATAATTGAGAGTATAGTGAGTCCAGGATAATCAAATATCTAAATTAATAAACAATCAATATTTGTGATCAGTTTTTAACAAGAAACATTGCCTAAATTTAATGATCACATGAAATTGGGAGTCCGATTGAACATGAAGACTAAAATTCAAACTAAATCCTGATAAATTCAGAAGCGCAAGTAAAAGACCGAATACACATTAAACCTTCGACCAGGCCGCTGGATTCCACTTTTTGGGCCGGTGGGTGGATCCTTACAAAATATCCCTACACTCTTAGAAATAAAAGGTTCATTGGGGTTCCATATAGAATCTTAGGATTCTTTACTCAAATCCAAAGAACCCTTAAAGGGATACTCCACCCCAAAATGAAAATTTTGTCATTAATCACTTACCCCCATGTCATTCCAAACCTTTAAAAGCTCCATTTGTCTTCAGAATACAATTTAAGATATTTTGTATGAAAACTTGGAGGCTTGAGACGGTCCCATAGACTGCCAAGTAAATAATAGTGTCAAGGTCCATAAAAGGTATTAAAGTCATCTTCAGAATACTCCATCTACCATCAGACGTGCAATCTGTGTTATATGAAGTGATGGGAACACTTTTTGTAAAGCAAAATTGGATTGGAACCTAAAGGGACATGGTGATGGAAAAAAAAAAATGAGATGGGAAAAAATGTCAATGCGTTTGCATTCTCTCAGAAGTTTTGCATTGCATTTACACAAATAACAACTTCTTACTGGTTCATCTCTGATGATTGTGTCCATGTAGTTTACAAACTGATTAGTATTTCTGTTTATTATATTGACAGCTGTTTGGGAATTTGAGGGATATATTACATGTTACAAAAGTAACATTTTCCGTATGATCCTGATTTTTTGGATCAAAGGTTTTTCCAATCTCACAAAAAAGTTTTGATGATTTGATCAAGATCAAAACCAAGATTGGATTTTGTAATATACATAGGTGTGTTTGGCAAAGGACAAAAAAAGCAGGAAACTATACGGTGGACTTACAGGCACAAAAAACGTTGACAGCGGTGAGCGGTCATTATGTTTACCAATACCCAACCCATCGCAACCCCCCCCCCTTTTTTTTTTGCAAGATTTATGAGAGCATAATTTTCAGGTCGGAAAAGCCGGATTTCTGGATTTTTCCGGAAGAATCACACCCCTGAATATAATCCAATTTCAGAATCCTTTTTTCTTTTGAACAACCCATTTTAAAGATTTGATCCAATCTGATAGCTGGAATCCGATCTTGCTGATAACATTGCAATTACACAGAAGATGCGATCGTGTATGTAGGAGTGTATGTTGATGCTAGGAGGCACATGACAAATGAAAACATGTGTTCTAAAATCGGTCTAAAAATATCATGTTTGATGAGGAGTCTGTGACCATCATACACAACACAATTTATTATGAAATCAGTCGACTTAAATCTGCAGACTGGCTCTGAATTTCAGCAACTAGCATCAACTTTTCCAGCCTGTAAATCGGGGAAAATCAGGGCCAAAATCGTGTAGTGCATTGCAGGCTTTACTTTGAGCAGCTTTATGCCAATGAAATAGTTTTCAAATTAAAGTCCAAGGTTTTATGAACCAATGCGAACATTTAGTGTATACTTACAGTCAAACACATAGCCTCTAAAAGTACTCCAGCATTTGACAGTGTGTGCGAACACAGGCAGTCAACAAAAGCACACTACAAAAATGTTACCTTTTCCAGTGCCAGGGCTCTAGAGTGTGAACAATTAGGTCGCTCATGCGACCTAATTTCTCAATGGTGCGACAAAAAAAAAAAAAAAAAAAACAGAGGTCGCACCGGTGCGACCAGCCTTTCGTGGGAGAAAAAAATAAATAAAAAAATTCTCCGTGACTCTGAAAGTCTCCCTGTGGTTCAACAACAGACACTAGAGCCCTGCATTTCAGCCCGAGCCCGATGGACCCTGACTTTTTTTACGCCCCTCGAGCCAGCCTTCGGGATAATTTTTACGTCATAGTTCAGACACGGGCCGGGGCCTCCAGCCTGTTTTAGACTTCTCCTTACTTTTATATTTTAGACATCCATCAATTAGTGAAAAAAATAAAAATTGAAAAGTTCTCCGTTCAAATACACGCAATAGGCTCAAGCTTGCCGCAAATCACCTGCAAAAGTAATTACCATAAATGTTACAAGGGGAAATAGTAAGGAGATATTTGAATTATTTACTAATAAATAGTGTTTTCTGAGTCTGTGTTGCAAGGATGAAGTTGCCGAGCCTGACTTGCCATCTCTTCATTAGATGCGGCTTTAGAGAGAAGTCCATCTTATAATTGAAAGAGTTTTTGTTTTCGAATTGTTTTATTCCGTTAAATAATAATTTAAAACTTTCTATAGATATATTTATCATGTCTGTGAGGCATGTTTTCACTGAGTTTCGGATCATTTTTGTACTCCTGTTAAAGACAAGACGCAGAAAGCACATAGTGTTTGTTTTCTTTATTTCATAAAAGCACAACGTTTTGTTGATATTGTGAGTGCACACTACCTTGCAGTTACGAATGATGTATTACTCTTACCTTTATGTGCAAAAAATTACGGCGTATCTACTGAAAAAAATTCAAGTGATCACGCTGGCATCTCCATGTCCTGAAGAGTCTCCGCACAAACTATTGGATATACCGCACATTTATCTGGGTCTAACGATTAAACATTGTTATATGCTTGAACTGTTTTATATCTATAGATTTTATTTTAGGCGAGTCGTGATGGTTTGAGAAGACTAAATTGATCAAACATAGACTCACTGTCTAACGCTGGCCGCTTGGTCGTTACTTTAAAAAACTAAAACTTATATTTTACAAACAAAAAAATACTCCAAACGTTTTTCTAAATTAACTTAATAAAAAAAAGAAACGAAATAATCACTTTGCTATTACATACAAAACTGAACTATTTTAATAGCTGAGACAGTAGTATAAGCTGTTTAGGGAGTGTTTAGCTGTTCAGACCAGACACTAGAGCATTCCTTCATTCAGACACAGTGGAAGATCTGATAAGAATCAGTGTAGAGGGGCCAAGTCGTGAAACAGGAGTTGGCCATCCGAGGGGCATGTGACTGCAATGGAGGATAGTCCATAAGACATTGAGCCATGAGATGTTCAGTTTGAAGCCCTTAAGACTTAATTTAGATTTTCTTTTTATTTCATTTATCTTAAGATGTTTTAAGTTTAAATTTCAGCTTAGTGAAGCACTTTAAGCACAGACACTTTTTCAGTAAGATACCTTTCTTGTAGAATTGTGCTTCATATAAAGAACTTTGTTGACCAGATTGTTAGTTAATCAATATCAAAGTCAATATTGCCTATATGGACAGCGATTTAAAAAAAAAAAAAAAAAAGTGAACTTGCAAAACTGCGGTGTTAAATGCGATGTGGTCGAAAATTCGGGTGCACCTAACTTTTGTGCTGGTGCACCTAAGAAAAAAAGTTAGGCGCACCACTGCAACCCGTGTAAAAAGTTAGTCTAGAGCCCTGAGTGCCATTTCTTTCCGGAAGAAATTAAAAAGTTCTTTGTGCAGTGTCGCATGTTGGTGAAATATAGACACGCGACAAGTTCAGCATTAATAAACAAACTACAGAACAGCACAAGCCAGAAGCGGCGCGCCTCACACGGACAGGGCTTATATGCTCCGGGAACAGACACTGCACTAGTGATACAAAACACACAGGTCTTTTAAGAGCAATACTTTTAACACAGACAAATTATTATTGGGCTGGGCTACTGTACGTTTTTTTTTTTATGACTGCTGTATTCGCAAGTATTTTCCAAGCAAATTAAGTGCACGTTTTTACCATGCGTAAAATTACTGATTAATATGGCAGATAAAAGCAGTTTGTTTTTTTTTTTTACTCCAACAATATACTAAAGGCATACTACTTACAGAACTGTGATTTTTCAAACCTGATGTGCTGTTGTGGTAGGCCAGTTTCAAATCGCATATTTGGCACACTGCCTTTGTCTTGCCAGCTGAGGTCTTTTTGTCTTCTCTTCCAGATGAACTGAATCATGACGTTCACTCATGGGCAATTCATATTCAAGGGCGAATGAGAACCGTTTCGTGGGGGATGCCAGGTGTTTGGAAAAAAATTAAAAATTAGAATATTTGAATCTCCAAATTGAAAATCGAATGCAAACCCACCAAACGAATATTCGAATAATCGAATATTCTGGTCCATCCCTAGAAATAACCGGATTTATTAATGAAGTCATGTAAACAGAGCTTACTTGCGTTGTCAGGTTGCATGTAAACAGGGAAAACTGGTTATTTTAATAAGCTGATATTTGTGAGTTATCAGCCTACTGGTAAACATGTAAACGTGCTCATTGTAAACGCTATCAAGTAAACTGAACTTAAAGAGTAAGTAACAGTAGAAAAGAGGTAGCCCATCGTAACAGGTGCTACACCATTGGTTTTGGGTGCAAGAAAGACACAATGACATGCATGAATGAACGTGAGAGCAGAAGTGTGCTATATTCATTAAAACTAGATTACAAGCTAATGTCACCTAAGCATCCTGACCCTGGACATAACCTCTGAATATGGTCAATGTCAGGAGGGGAGTTACCTGAACATCTCCGTCAGTTCTCCTTTAAATAGGGCCAGCAGCACTGGAAATCCAACACAAGCAGGGACCAGGTATAGCAGAGCAGGCTGGGAAACAAAACACAACCTCATTCAGTGACATCTTGGGTTGATTTCTTTAATGAAGGACAACAATAATGTATTTGTTATGTTTTTACCTGAGCATGTTTAAAGGTGTGCATAACGAATATGGTAAGACCCAGGCCAAAGATGTAAGCCAGGAAACTGGTGTAGAAGTAAGTTCGTGTGTTCTTCTTCAAACTAAGAGTGAAAGATGAGAAAATGATAACATTTACATTTAGTCATTTAGCAGACACTTTTATCCAAAGCGACTTACAAATGAGAACAATGGAAGCAATCAAAATCAACAAAAGAGCAATGATATATAAGTGCTATAACAAGTCTCAGTTAGCCTAAACACAGTATACGTAGCAAGGGCTTTTAAATAATATAATAAAATAAAAAGAAAACAGATAGAATAGAAAAAGAATAGAGCAAGCTAGTGTTAGAGGTCTTTTTTTATAATTGTATAATAAATAAAAAAAAAAGATAGAATACAAAAAGATTAGAAAGGTAGTTAAGATTTTTTTTTTTTAATAGAATTAGAATAGTGAGTGCAAAAGTTAGAGGGTCAAATAAAGATGGAAGAGATGTGTTTTAAGCTGATTCTTGAAGATGGCTAAGGACTCAGCTGCTCGGATTGAGTTGGGCAGGTCATTCCACCAGGAGGGAACATTTAATTTAAAAGTCCGTAAAAGTAACTTTGTGCTTCTTTGGGATGAACAATCAAGCGATGTTCACTTGCAGAACGCAAGCTTTCAGAGGCACATAAGTCTGAAGTAATGAATTTAGGTAAAGGGGTGCAGAGCCAGTGCTGGTTTTGTAGCCAAACATCAATGCCTTGAATTTTATGTGAGCAGCTATTGGTAGCCAGTGCAAATTGATAAACAGAGGTGTGACGTGTATTCTTATATATATATATATATATATATATATATATATATATATATATATATATATATATATAATATTCTTAATAAATTTATTGATAACAGCTGTAAATCAAAACTACAAGCACCTGAAGTCAGACAAAACCAAAAAAAGGACTTTACCTGACATCAAAGCGCAGGAGCAGAGCAATGAAGATTCCTGACAGAACAGGAAAGAGTGCATTCAGTTATAAGCTTTCCCTTTAAATAATGAACATAACGTTCATGGCTCAAAGTTTACAGGTTATATTGTGCAATAAATAGCTGTCTTAACCAAACATGTCATATATATTTACCCGGAATGACAATGTCCCCCAGTCCCAACATGGCAAAGTTACTGGCACCCAAACCTTTTTCCAGCAAATCTTGTGGGAAAACCACTAGAAGAAGAAAAAAAAAAAAGGAGTGGGGAATAGTAAAATATAAGAGTGAGAATTAACTGAAGAGAATGAAGATGAAGAGTAGTAATTTTTAGCAGAAGAGGTGAATATTAGGGTTCCTACGCCTTTTTATTAAGTAAACCTGTTCCAGTATAAAATTTAATTAAAATAAAATTAAACAATTTTATTAAGATAAACAAAAATTGCTAATGAAAAGTTATAGGCACACTGTACATAAATTCACTGTATTATATTGCATGCATCAAAAAAAAAAAAAAAAAAAGTATTTATTTAAAAGAACTTGCTTTAACTGTGTAACCACCATTTAAACAAAAACAAGAAGGAAAATGTAAGTGCATGCTATATTTTGTTATACATTATGTGCTCATGCCTGTCCAGTGCAGTCTGCAAAGTTTAACAGACTCACTTGCGTTGAGGATGATTCAAGCAAAATGGAAATATTAGTATATGGCAAATGGTACATGAGTTTGTTTCAAGTGCTTAAGAGATTATGTTCAATAGTTCCAAAAAATGAAAGTTCTGTGATCATTTACTCCCTTTCATATTGTCCCAAAGCGGTACGACTTCTTTTGTGTTGCACAGAAGTATTTTGAAGAATGTTGGTAACCAAACAATACTGATGTCCATTCATTTTCATTACATGGATGACGAGCAAAATTAAAATTTTAAACCAGACACTCACACTTAATTGGGGCTTCGAAGGATTTGGCAACTGTCACCATAACATTGGTGCCGAAAACCTAGAAAGCAAACAAAGTGCATGATTTTTGGGGAGACATGTATGTACCAGGGCTGGTGCCAAAACTCACAGGGACCAGGACAAATCTTGTAGGTGGGCCCTATATTAAGCAGGCTTTACAATAAAGAATTTTAATGTACTAACATTTCCCTAACTTACCCAGAACACATCGTAAACAAACAGACCTCCCAGCAGGATGCATCCAGTGCTGACGGTATTGAGGTGGAGCAGCTCAACTCCATTCAGGGCAAAAGCCAGACCAAACAGGTTATTGGCTATCCAATGCTGTCAGGAAATACACAGAGACTTTTGTCCACAAAAAGGGGCATCATGCACACTGCATAAAACTTGGCTTGAATGCATCTCTTTCCATATCAATGCACTAAAATATAGACAATAACTGAAGCATAAATAATTCACATGTTGATACAGGTTCATATTAATATTTGTGATTAATGACAAAATTTTCATACTCCTATGGGAACTTAATTTCACGTAAAACGCCACAGAATTTGCACTGTTATGAAGAGTTTGATATAGATGTTGCTCAATCTGGGGCCAATAGGCCCTTTTCACACGACGTCACGCAACTTCCGTTCTGACACAAAGCAGGGTATTCTTACTTCCGCCAGCATAATAAAGTGCTATCGCTAGTTCATCCAGATGCTTGTGCAACTGATCCACAAATACGATTAGATGATGACTGCTGCTGTTTATTCTCGTCCTCATTCAGGGAGAGGTGTCTGGCATCTCAATCGAACTTACCAAATACAGATCCGTGAGATTTGCCGCTTGAAGTCAAGGGAGGAATTAAAAACGGAGCACTGCAGTCACTGATTACTGCGTCTCTCGCGCACTGTTTGCTTTCTTTATTGCAGTTAGATGAAGTTGGTTAGATATATTTCTAAAAATAAACGGTTTTAGACATTTACATGTGGTAACGGAAAGCCTTTTCATTCAGTAATTTATGTCCTGCTTAATACAGCACCTGTATGTACAAGAATAGTTCAACATAATCTTGTACTATTTAAATAATAATAATAATAATAATAATATGGGGTCTATAATTTTCCCTTTTATTATTTAATGTAATTCAGAATTAAATATTAAATATATTAAGTTTATATAAAAAGCTTTTAGTTATCTGATGCTAGCATTTGTGTAAATAAATACAAAATTCAGGTCATAGCTATTTTTTAAAGAGCCTATAGGCTATATGCAATGTGATCTTTAAAAAACAACTATAACGGAAATAAAATACGATCGATCGTAATAATCAATAATAATTCACAAAGTAAAATCACGGTATACATGTAGCTAAAGCGAAACTGAATGGAGGAATTTAAGAAATTGTAGAACTACGCAGCTGTCCTTTTTGTATTGTTTCAATATTAAGCCATTTTTATTCTTGAACTGGATAATGAGTTTCTTTTCAGAACACTTGCCTTTATGTATGTGAAATTTGCCATGTAGTAAAAAAGATTTAATATAAAAAATGACTTTTTAGACTAGTCTACATAGTTTATGCAACTGGCCACAGAAAATAATAACATCATTCAGGGAAATATGCTGACTGTGTACAGACAAAGACATCAAGCTTTATTTCCATACTTACGTAGAATATAGTCACCTACAGCCCAATCTCCATAACATTTGGAGATTGAATATCCAAAGTCAATTTGGATAAAAGTGTTTGCCTAATGTAAATGTGGAGATGGTTAAATTTCTAGCTGTGTGCATAGGATGTGCTTACTCACTTAAAATAATAAGGGTAAAGCCAAATGTATGCATGCATGCATATGCAAAACACATAAATATGCAATTAGTATGTTATTAGTTATCAGTGAATGATGCCCAAAGCTTTCATGCATAAATGTTAAATATTTCTATGTATTACAATGAAATAAGATCATCAGTTTGGTCTGTGAGACCAAGACAAAATATAGTTTAAGGTGTGCTTTAAGGGCAGGTACTCAACTTGAAACTACTGCTGTTTACTGGATTTACACATGTACACACAGAATATGCATGTGCAAGCCTAACAATCCATTTGGCCTATGTAAAACATCAGTGATCAGCAAAATGAACTAAATTTTATTAAATTAAACTAAATTAAGACAGATCTACTCTACCTTTTTGAGGACGTACCAGACCCCTACCACACTGCTGATTCCCAGGCATATCAGATCCTTAGTGTCAAACTCATAGTTGACAATCTCTGTAGGAAATAACAGGTAAGTTTAAGAGTGTTTAAACAGAACTTTACCATCACACACAGACATGTTTTTTTTTTTTTGTAGTAAATGTCTAAACACCTCTCACCCTCTTTGCTTTCTCCTGAGCCCTGGGTGAACAGCAGCTGATACTGCTTATTTGGCAATTGAGCAGGGAAAACTCTGCACATAAAGGGACTGGGACAGCAAAACCAAAATAGTTAACCTAAATCATATCATATTAAAAGCATTACACAGTTCCAAAAAAAATTTGAAATATTTTAGAAGTTCTATGCAATTTCATACCTCATTGTGTGAGACAGTGCTAATATTCCCAGCACGAAGAAATACATGGATAGCAGCAAGTTAATGTACTCTTGCGAGAAAATCTACAAGAAAAAAAAAATATTCCAAAAACATTTTAATGAATGTTTTTAAGCCAAGTTTACACAGTGTAACTGAGCAAAATATGCATATTTCAGTAAACAGAAAAGGTGTATTTTGTAATTAAAGAGGTCTATGGCTGGGCAAAATGGCTAAAAAAAAATTCATATGTCATAAATGTCAAATCTTTATTTCTGTCAAATCTTAAGATTAAAGGCAGATGTCTTCTGAGTAATTTTTTTTTTTTTTTTTTTTTTCAGAACATGACAAACATTTCACAAATCTGAGAGATACTATATAAAACATTTATAATAATACAATATTTATATACTAATAAAAATTTCTACATCAAAATATGCATGAGTAAACTTAAAATATTATAAGTAATCCCTTTTTCAGTCCATTATCCTTAATATCTCTTAACAAAGTAATGAATTTCATAGTTTCTGCATGTTCTAACGGGTGTTTGTTTCATATCATGAAACCGGTTTGTGTTCCCTGACTTTGATGGCATGATGCAGATGTAAATTTATGCACATTAGCAAAAACAGTAACATGTGTAAAGATTGTAACAGCCTTATATTTAAGGGAAAAAAAATTAAAATTGAAATATTCTGACTGAGTTAGGACTCTACTTTCATTAAAATTAACCATTGGTCATCCATAGAATCACACAATACAAGTCGCTGCATGTGTTTACATCCAATTTAGACCAAGAGGGCTGGACAAATGGCCGATTTCCATCTAAAAAATTAAAGTTGTTCCATAAGGGTGTTGTTACAAAATGTGAAAATTTGAATTCCTCCCATCAGGTGTTCCACCCTTTTCCAGATCCTAATGGAATTGGCCACAACTGGGCCAAATGTATATTTATCATTTTTATTTCCTGTGCCAGCAAAATAAAATATCTTGGAGCCTATGTAGTTTAACCTTGGGATTACTCTCCATGAAGCTTTAGATTGAGGATCAATCAAGTTGAAAGAACAAATAATATAATTCAAAATGTGGTACAGCAGCCAATCCTCCTGAAAGTACAGGACTCTGCAACGTGGCAAGTTTTATTCTGGGTCATTTACCATTCCATATAAACTGGGAAAGTATGGAATTGATCTCCTTAAAGTAACCTGGAGGAGGGGAAAGTGGCAACATAGAAAAAAGAAAATTAAGCCGAGGTAACAAATTAATTTTGATGGTGGAGATTTTGCCTTGAAGAGAGACTTTAAGATTATTCCATCTTTGAGTATCACTTCTGACCTTGACTAAAATATTATTAAAATTGTTTTTGGCAATTTTATGAAAGTCTTTATATATGGTAATACCCAAATAAATGAATTAATCTTCAATAGGAATGAATGAGGGGATAGAAGAGTTAACTTTAACATTGTTAATTGGCATTAAAGCAGATTTGGACCAGTTTATCTTGTACCCCGATAAACTACTAAAGTGGTCAAATTCCTTAATTATACTGGTTATTTACAAATCAACATGGTCTAAATATAAGATAATGTCATCAGCGTACAACAAAATAATATGATTATGGTCATGAATCTTAATCGGTGGAACGTCAGATTTCTTAATGGCTTGTGCTAGTGGTTCAAGGGATAAACAAAACAGTAAAGGGGAAAGTGGACATCCCTGCCTCGTTCCACACTGTAAAGGGAACGGGGATGGGGGGTGGGGATAATATTACCAGTCAAGACTGATGCCTCAGGTGAGTGGTAGAGCAGTGGTTCCCAACTGGAGGCCCCCAACACTGCACATTTTGTATCGCTCCTTTGTCTGACACACCCATTTCAGGTCTTGGAGTCTCTACTAATTTTTGCAGATAACCGATTGTTCCAGCAATCAACTATCGGTGCCAATTAATCAGCATTTTGCAGAGAACAACACACTAATTTACTAATTTGTAACATTTTGCAGAGAACAACACGCCTTCAACCTAAACACAAAAATTAAGCAATTTGTAACAGTGTGACTATGACTGAAGACACACACACACACCTTGAAAAAGAGATATAGGCCAAAGAGAGTGCAGCTGGCAATGATGGGGAATCGAGCAGCATCTCTGCTTGTGATGGTCTCCGGCATATCTGAAGCATTCTGACAGAGAGACACAGAAACACGGTTACGGTCCCAATATACACACACACACAGTCAACTTTGTGCATCATAAGCTTGTGTACTTTGACACAGGATATGAAACATGCAAAATATTTTTAAGAAACCAAGTTGTAATGATTAAAACAATTAAAGGGTGATTTCAAAAACAGAAAGCCAATTCTGAGGGTTAATATTGTGTATAAAATATTTTGAACACAATCACTTTCAGGTTCACATGTACTCCGTCTGCAGTGTGGATACAGTATGTGTATGCGGTGCAGAAGCAGCAGCGAGAGCGCATTATTGTAACGCGAAAGCACATTAAAATAATGCGCGAGCGCGAATCTATCCGCTCGCATGCAGATTTCCTTTTCTTTGTCACAAAACCAGACACGCGTGCTCAGATACACGCTGCTCTCCTCCGGAGAGAGTGCGCGCACTTAAAACATGTCTCCTCTCACTCACTCACAACTCTCTCTATGCTCATGCCCTAGATATTCATTCTTTTATCACCTTTCGATTTCTAACCCTTTATGTTCACATCTTTTACCGCGTGCAGTGTGAACGTTCTGATCCATTAACATGGGCTCGGAAAAAATACGCATCACAGACAGAGTGTGAACCTGGAGTTAGGCATATGCCCAGTCTGTTCTGTTCTCACGCTCCACTTAGGTGCGCTGCATTCTGATTGGAGGTC
>NW_024879154.1:644812-667312 GCF_018340385.1 Cyprinus carpio | reverse complement strand
GAACTCCCGCACACTATCTTAACTTGCAAATTAAATTTTTAATCACACAACGTTTCGGTCACACGACCTTCATCAGGAGGATTTTACTTAAGCATAAAATACAGGCGGATGACTCATGAGAAAGCCAAAAAACCGGGACCTCAGTTTTTAATTGCACGTGCTTATTCTGCTTGACACAATTCTCTCACGTGGTTGCGCAGCCGACAACTGCGCATTTAAGCTACTATTCCATCGAAACATGGCATTTATATGTATAATATATAATATGTAGACATATAGGCTAAATAATATAAATATTTAAAAATCTATAATATATATATAAATATTATTTATATTATATATTTTTACATATTTATATTAACATAGCCTATATCTCGTGTGCGCTTTAGTCTCAGAGTGGTTCAAGGCTATAATTTAACGAATGCTATTTAATTTAACAAAGTGTGTCGCTGCTCACAATACCGTCATTGTTTTTTTTAACTTATAAATATTATTTATATTTATCTTATTTATAAATATTATTTATATTTATCTTATTTATAAGTAAAAAACAACCACAATATTGTGAGCAGCGACACTTTGTTAAATTAAATAGCATTCGTTAAATTATAGACTTGAACCACACTGAGACCAAAGCGCACACGAGATATAGGCTAAATAAATATAAATATGTAAAAATATATAATATAAATAATAGAACTTGAGTCTGATTGGCCAATACTCAGTGAACACGTCACGTGTGCTCATCCCAGGTTTAGACCTGTCAGTCTCGCAGCTCGCATCAGCTTCATGCGGCTTCATGAGAGAGACACATAAGCCCGGAATTGGACTATACAACAATATACTTACGAATATATTTACGATTAATAATGATTTAAAAACAATACATAACGCACCGGCCCAACCAGACCGCGGCCCACCGGGAATCTCCCGGTAGTCCCGATGGCCAGTACATGCCTGGGCTAGGGTAACCTCGCCTATTATTTCGTTTTGCAGAATTTTTATTTCAGACATCATTCCATTTCTGTTCTAAATGTTCATGTTCTAAATGTAAAAAAAAAAAAAAAAAGTGAAATAAACCTGTTCCTTATATTCGTTTGCCTCCCATGTGTGTGCGAAAGTGAAAGTCGATCGATCACGGTGGTGGGGTGGGGTGGGGTGTGGGGGGGGTAGAGGTTTGCGGTTTACCGCAATACCGCGGGAATTTATTGCTTTTCAACCGCGGTAAGAAAAATTCAATACCGTCCCAGGCCTACCCTACACTAGGATTTTTTTTAATCTCTATTTAACAGCATTAACTTACAATGAAATACGTCTTCCTTCAGGCAGACTGAATCTTTTCCTGTCTTGCTAAATGTTGGGTCAGTTTGCGCGAGTCCCGCGCGCTGTGAAGCGGAGCAGCTGACGAAGGACTCCGCTTGGTTTTGAAGCCTTATTCAAACGCTTATGTTCACAAATAACAATGATTTTCACAAAAATAAAGATTAATTATCAATTGATAATTTGTTATTATTATGGTCTTGTGAAAATAATAATATAGCCTGCGAGAAATTAATGAATAAAAAGAGTAGGGCTGCTGTGAGTGCAGGCATGTTTCAACCCAGTAACATGAGAACACAGCGTTCCCTTACGGCCAAAAAAACAGACCGAGTTCAGTTCAGCTGGAGGGGGCTGGGGGTAGTTCTGTATAGCTTGTGGGGGTCGAGATAAAGGTGTGAATTTCTTGCTCTTTCATATGGACAGTCTTATGAGGGTATCAAACTTGCAGAACAGGTTTACATAGGACTCGTCATTTTGAAGAAAGGTTTTGATCCACTTCAAATGTTGACTACTGTATAGCGCAATAAAAGTTTATTAGTTATAAATTATTCATAAAAAAAAAAAAAGATGCAAACTGTTGGGGTTGGGCGATAGGCCTATGGCCTAAATAAAAATCCCTGCTTTTTTTTTTCATTAAGTTACTAGTCGTTCATTTGTCATTATTCGTTGCATTATTCAACTAATTGCAGGTATATATTAAATTTACATCTAGTAATCCAGCCTTAATATATTCCGCGCTCAAGCACATGCATTAAGTTTGCCACAAAGCACAGGCAGAAGTAGCCTAATAATTATGAAAAAGGAGACATGTTACACTTGCTTAAACACAGAATTAGGTAACAATAAAACATATGGTGAAGAAAAAAATAAAACATTTATAGGGCCCTAAACATGTAATATTTTGCATATTTGTTTTTACAGTAGTTTTTGGGGGGTTATTTTTCCTGTAAAGATATCAAGATATATATTGTATATCGAGATATAGCAAAATATATAGAGATATATTTTTTGCTCCATATCGCCCAGCCCTATTTTTAAATGCCCTAAACCTGCATTTAAATGTGGCTGCAATTTATTTTTTTTTTATTTTTTTACTTTACTTAAATTATATGAAAAAAAATAAACAATACAAAATTAAAAATCACTGAATTTGTCAATTAATGAAGCTCTTTTTTACATCGTGTTCATTTTGTGGATTATAATGAGAGAACTTGAGTTTCAACATGAGGACGTTTTATTAATCAGTCCATTTTTTAGAGTTTCAATGATTTAACAAACTTACTCAAATCTTACTGAAACAAACAGCAGATGGATCTCTGTTTAGATCGGGTGTGAAAGAGGGAGACATAAGGATGACACAGATATATAGTTTATGTACGACCTGGAATTATTTATTCTGCAATTGGCGCTAAAACGTCACCTATACCGAACACCCTCATACAACTAACATTCTTACTCTACGTTACTGACAAGTGTCCAGTAAGCATACATAAAGCGTTTCAGTGGCTGCGATTATTAAAGTTAAACAGATCATGTATTGGGTAACACACATGGCACTAGAACAGGCCTGCAACTCTCAATCCAACGCCAAATCAATTCAATTCTCGTTGAAGTGCAGCACGTCATACTTTTCACTAATGCATCTATGTTTGCATATTGCGTCAGTTAATGCGGATTGTGTAGTTAGTTATAGATTTAAATACTCAAGAGGCTTTTAACGTACATTGTCTTCGCACATTCTTTCATTAACGTTATCTAAATTACTTTAGGTTACCTTGCTCTTGGAGCAGCCCACGGACCTGAGCGCTCCGAAGAAGATGGGCAGCAGGGCCATGAGCAGCAGGCTCCCGTACGCCAACGCTGTGCCCTCGGCACTGGAGACGAACCGGCCCGCGGTCCCGTTAACCGCATCCGATCCGTTACTGGATCCGTCTGGCACAGCTGCGTTTTGCTCCACATCAGCCATGTTTTCGCGCGTTTAAATACGGTGCCCGTTCTATATAGATATGTTGAGACTGTCAACTGAGTGTGCTTCTCATTGAGATGAGCTCGGATCTCTTGTAAGGCCACGTTTCCTAACTCTGCCCGGTGAAGTCTCCGTGTTCTTCACTCCTCTTACACAAATGCACACTTCCGAACGTACTGACACCCGATGGATCGGAGGAAGAATTACCGCTGCAGTATTCAGAATTAGAATCAAAATCACAATGGCCTTTATTTATTTATTTTTTTATTGCTTAATTTACATAACAAGACAGGGAACCAACAATGTAAGACACTTTCATATAGACCAGCACAGAGTTTACATTAAAGAGAAAAAAAAAAAAAAAAAAAAAAAAAAAAAAAACACAATAACAAGGAGCAAGGATGAAACCAAAATTGTAGTCGATGAAGTTATTTAATTTTTTTTTTTAAAATAATAGATATTTTGACAAAGAGAAACATAACTTTTCCGATTTTCGATTAAGTTTTTTGAGGCATTTTAAGCTCTGAAACATTTTAACAAACTCACATAAGAATATATTGAAGGAAGGTTTACATTTTTTCCATTTACAAGTATGTATATGATATTTACCCATCAACAAAACAAAATTCACAACATCAGAGAAGGATGAATTTAAATCACATTTAAAAAAGAGCACATCTTGCTGGGTTATAGGAGAAACTGTCTCCATTTTTACTGACAACCAGCTATGTATATCAAACCAAAATTTAGAAGAAACCTCACAGTAAAAGAAAAGGTGATCAAGTGTTTCAGGAAATGAAGAGCAGAAACCACAAGGATCCACATCGAAATGAAATCGTTTTTGTATAAAGTCACTAACTGGATATATCCTAAACATAATTTTATAATGAGTCTCCTTGACCTTTGGAGCAACTGGGTAAGATAACGGGTAAAAGCTTTGTCCCTTACTGAGGTTTCAACATCTCCCAGAAAATAACATTTATAATCACCAGTGAGGATACGTTTAAGTTCTTTATAAATAAGTTTGTTATTACACTTATAGTCTAAGAGGTCAACATTACATATTTTCAAAGAGGGAAGAGAAACTACTGGTCTAGATAAAAGATCAGAAAAACTACTTTGAATTATTCTTAACAATCCAGTAGGTATAGCATTGCATACCTTATTATAACCTTTTAATGTAATTTTAACTTTGTATTTACTAATGAAATCAATATAAGATAAGAAAAAGCCATTATCATCTAACAAATCATGAATAAAAAAAAATACCTTGGCTATACCAATCACTTTTAAACAGAGATTTTCTAATAATAATTACAACCCTATTGTTCCAAAGAGTGGAGTTGTGAGGGGAAAAGTTATGGGTAAACATCATTTTCCAAAATAACAGTACTTGTTTATGAAAATTAGATACCTTCAAAGGAATTTACAAGGGTCGAGATCACATCTCAACACAAAATCAAGGCCGCCAATTTTTTTAAAAAATGTGGTTAGGAATATGGTACCATATCGAGTGTGACTTTATTAAACACTCTTTCAACCATTTTATTCTGAATGTACCAAGAAGAGATTCAAAGTCAATGGCTCTCAAACCTCCATGTTCATACTCTTTTACCATATGAAATTTACGTAGATAATGCGTTTTATTTTTCCAAATAAATTTAAATAAGATTGAATTCACCGATTTAATTACTCTCGGGGCAGTATACAAGGCTTGAGATAAGTAAATAAGTTTGGATATTCCCTCAGTTTTAGTTAAGAGAATTCTACCCAATATAGACAGGTCTCGAGATAACCAGTGATTTAAGGATTTTTTTCATACTTTCTATTTTAGAGTTAAAATTTGAATGTTCTCTATTAACAACATTATTTGTAATCATAACCCCTAAATACTTAATCTCCTTTTTTACTGGAATGCCCTCATTAATTCACATTTTTTAAAGTTTAGAGTCAGGCCTGATGCCTTTGAGAAAACAGAATTTTTTTCAATAACTAATGGAAGTACCTCTTTATTTTTAAGAAATAAAAGAGTGTCATCTGCAAATTGGCTTATAGTAAAGGTTCTACCAAGAATGTCTATGCCTAAATTATGTTCAAAATTTTTAATGAATAAAGACATAAGTTCAGATGCAAGATTAAAAAGTAATGGTCAGACAGGACATCCCTGACGAATTCCTCGTTTAATTTGGATTCTGGGTGATGAACCAACATTAAGAGAAACACTACTAAAAATATTGTTATAAAACATGGAAATTACTTTACAAAACATAGGACCAAAACCAAAGTTTCTAAGGATCTAAACAAAAAGGAGTGTTCAAGGGTATCAAATGCCGTTGAAGAAATCTAGAAATAGAAGTAAGCTTGTCTGGGGAATTAAAAAATTATAATCAAGCATATCAAGAACTAGTCTAATATGACTGTGAATACTTCTCCCTTTAATAAAAGGCGATTGTGTTTCACTGATAATTTCACCAATACCCTTTTTTAGTCTATTTGCAAAAACATGAGAGAGCAGTTTGAAATAATTACATAAAAGAGTTATTGGTCTCCAATTGTCTAAAAATAATTTATCTTTGTTCGACTTTGGAGCTAGAATAATTAAACCGTGCTTCATTGATGGAGATAATTCAGCTTTATCTATACATTCCTTTAGTGCTTCAAAAACTAAAATTCTTATTTCGTGCCAAAAGTGTTTATATAGTTCTACTGTGATGCCATCAATACCTGGCGACTTTCCATTAGACATTTGCTTTATAGCAGTGTCTAATTCTGAAATCTCAATGTCAGCATCCATCATATTTCTAAAATCAGAGTCTATAATAGGAACTCTATCTTTTAAAAAGGAAAAGATCACAATCGCTTTCTGAAAATTTAGATTTATATAAATCGTTATAGAAGGAATATATGTAGTCATCAATTAGTGTTTTTTCTTGGCTTATACAATTATCAATGCTAAGTCTATTAATAGTTTTCAAAGCTTGTTTTTGTTTTTTCTAGATTAAAGAAATATGAAGAATTTTTTTTCCCCTTCCTCAATCCACCTTGCTCTAGATCGTATGAATGCTCCTTTAGCCTTTTCTGTATAAAAATCATCTAACTCTGATTGAAGAGTATAAAGTTCTTTTTCCTCACTCTTACTAAGTATGTCTTTATTACTGAAATAATTTAGTCTTGATAAAATTGTTGTCTGTCTACATTTTCTAGCATTTGCAATTTGTTTGCCTTCTTTAATCTCTTATTTTTTTTTACATTAAATTTGACCCATTCCCATTTGCCAATTGAGGTTAATTCAGACATGGTTTTAACATTATTAATCATTAACAAAAGTTATGCATTAACAAGTTCTAGATTGACAGCTGCTCCTCTAGCCAATCAGTCCAAGGGGGAGTTGACGTCACTCCAATGCGACTCGTGGCTGCTGTGGCAAACTTTTTTTTTTTCCTTTTTTTTTGGCCTTTATTTCAACAACATTACAACCAAACAAGGTACATGAACATATTTTCAAAAAAAATAACCACAATTATTCAGACTTGGTTGAGCATAACCAAACTTATAACAACAAACACATCAAAAACAAAAAAAAAAAAAAAAAAAAAGAAAACAATACTACAAAATGGGCTTTTAAATTAAATTATATAATTCCAACATAGAGGTCAGTTTAAAGGCTTTTTTATTCTTAACAAATTTTAAGGATTTATATAAAAGTTTTAGCTCGTTACACCAATGAATAAAGCTGGGTTTAGATTTAAACCATCTGCATTTGTGAATAAAAAACCTCCCAAAACAAATCAGAGAATTGAGAAAAAATTCTAACTCTTTGTTTTTGCTGTGGCAGGTGTGTGAAGCTGGATAACCAGCGTCAGCAGGCAAATCCCGGACGATCTCAGGTAATTAGCCACTAAATATTTTGTTAATGGGTGACAGAAACATTCCCTTTGTGTGTTATGATATTTTCTGCAAGCTCTGTGTAGTCCGAGTAGGCCGATATGTAGCCCGCTAACACGTGTCTTGTTAGTTTGGTTTAGTGAGCAATACTTTATATTTTAGGCCGTAAGGGCTGCACTATAAATCACACGCGATATTTGATGCGCAGCTTGTCAGTAAAGCCGGTTCTGTAATCAGCGGTAAATCTCCATCACTTGCGCACTTTCATGGAGCAGCATTTATTAGCCGTTATGCTGCTCCATGTGAAAGCGCGCAGGTGATGGAGAATTACCGCTGATTACAGAACCGGAATGCAAATACAGTATTTTATGTGTTATATTTGTCGTTGTAGCTAGAAGGGATACAGCTACAGAAAACCAACATTAAATATTTTTTTCTACCAATTAGATTGTGTTTTTATTAACACCTACCCCAACCCCAAACCTACCCTTACAGTAATGCAGATACATGAAAAATCATTGTTTAGCACGAGAAAAAGGACGCGATATTGATGTGCGCATGCAGTAAACCCTGGTAGGAAATGTCAGGACACCGCCTTTACTGACAAGACGCGCATTAAATATCGCGTGCAATTTATCGTGCAGCCCTACAGTGCCTAAAATATAAAGTATTGCTTACTAAACCAAACTAACAAGACACCTGTTAACGAGCTAGATATCGGCCTAGTCGGACTACATAGAGCTTGCAGAAAATATCATAACACACAAAGTGAATGTTTCTGTCACCCATTAACAAATATTTATGGCTAATTACCTGAGATCGTCCGGGATTTGCCTTCTGACACTGGTTATCCATTCTCACACTAGATCTTCACACTATTAATCACGGGATTGGGACGGCACAGGAAAAAATGTCAGCGGGAGTGGGCGGGACCGGGAATCGTAATAACACTTTGATCCCCAACTTTGTACACAAATATAGCCTACCTTTTAAATAAACTATAAACTGTAGGCTTATATTTTAATTTTGAACTCAATTCTACTTCCCCTGTGTCTTTATGTTCTTCCTGTCTGCTTTGGTGTGGCTGGTTCAGTGAATGACCTGCGCGTGAAGGACAGATTGTTAATGGCTGGTCTATGTGGTAATAGAGTAGCCTACATCGGGCAGGACATCCAAAAGCCCAGCTATCATTCATAGACCTCAAATATAGCTTTTCATCTAAAAGATGCATGTAGTAACAACTTTACATGGCCGCTCAATCTAATGTTAACCCACAGAAATGTGCGCTATTGAAGTGTGTGCGCAAACTGAACAGCAGCGCGCTCACAGCAGGACAGATAGAGGCACCGGTGCTCTCACTGGCTCTTAAAAATACTCCGTAATACTTTGGTCATACAGATAAAAGTAATAAATCTTTCGAATCCGTATACGTTCATTTGTGTGCACTCAGAATAACAACGTAACGTGCTTCTGTAAATTAATTAAAGCAAACGATGCGGTTTCTGTCGTCTCCCAGCTGGCATTTTAACATCGAGTCACTGTTGAATCAACGTCAGGTGCCAGTGTTGGATAACCATTGAATTTTGTTTAGATTTTGCAAATCTAATCAACGTTGAAATAACAACGTCATTCCAACGTCACGTTTCTCAACATAGGTGAATTCGCCAACATTGAATCAATATTGATTTATGTTTAGATTTTGCAAATCCAATCAATGTTGAAATTTCAACGTCACTATAAAGTCCTGCTTTTCAACATAGTTTATTTTGTTAAACTGTTTTCACTAAAGTATTGATGTGTTCAACAGTAACACCAAACACCTTGAAATGGATACATAAACACTAAGTTTGTGGACACACACAGTCAGCTAGGAAGAAGCCAATTGGTCAAAGGAAGACCAGGAAGAAGATTAATAAAGACATTTCACTGACGTAAGAAACATGTTTTATTACATGGCTGCAAGTGTGCCAACATTTCACACAAGTCAAACTTTAACCTTTAGAAAAACGGCCTAAACATTGGGCAACATTGAACACGGCTGGTTAAATCTTCCCTTCTAGTTACTTCTTTCTGCCACCGCCACCCATCCTCTCTGGTGCATATTTCAAGTATTTGGCCATGTATTCGTCTACTTTTGTTGTAGTTGTATCAAATGAGCTGAAGACAGCGTCTGATGAGGGGGAAAAAAAACAGATCAGTATTAGCAAACGCTAACCTCTCAAATTAAAATATTTTGCAAATATCAACTTTTCAAGTATGTAAATTAGTATTTATCAACGTGCAAGTTCATTGATAATCATGTGCTTGGGCAAGCAACAAAAGGCAGTTGGTAGTAACCAGTGCTGCCGGTAGAGAAGTTAGTCTGGAGCCCAGAATGGAGTATAATATATATAATATTAGAGCATGCTCTGTAGAGTCCTCCAACTAAAATGATTTTTCTTATGAATTATTATTCTGCTTATTATATTCAATTATTTAAAACACTGTTACAAAACTACTATGTTAAACCAAACTCACCACAGATTATCTTGTAGAGACGGGTCTTCATGAAGGCAACCTTCCCACTCCTTCCTCTGAGGCTCATTATGGCCATCATTTTATTTGTCATAGTTCTGCCATGGTAAAACAGATTTATATTAGAATATTATATTGCAATCAAGTTCATTATGAAAATGTAGCAGAGAGCGAGTAAGTGGGTGTGTGAGGGGAGTGCATGACAGTATATGATAGGGATGGCACGGTTCGCTGAAAAAAAAACCGAACCGTTCGGTTCACCACACACGGTTCGGCACGCGCTGCAACTGCGGTTCAACTTAAATCTGACAAAGCATCTTTAATATGGTTTGCTATAAATAACACGTAAAACAAACAGGGTTCAGCTAATATATGTTTCTGTTGATGCATGCGCATTCTGGATTCCCAGACAGAAAAAAAAACATGGACAAACCATGCACTCTTGTTCAATGTGAATGCCTTATGCTGGAATATGAGCAGTCATTTATTCCGTCATCACCCGGGTGCTGATAGCGCGCGCACAGATGAGACCTGAACTCCTGAAAAAAACCGAACCGTTCGGTTCACCACACACGGTTCGGCACGCGCTGCAACTGCGGTTCAACTTAAATCTGACAAAGCATCTTTAATATGGTTTGCTATAAATAACACGTAAAACAAACAGGGTTCAGCTAATATATGTTTCTGTTGATGCATGCGCATTCTGGATTCCCAGACAGAAAAAAAACATGGACAAACCATGCACTCTTGTTCAATGTGAATGCCTTATGCTGGAATATGAGCAGTCATTTATTCCGTCATCACCCGGGTGCTGATAGCGCGCGCACAGATGAGACCTGAACTCATTTAAGCTTTGTCAGTTTAAACATTTAAGAGCCAGACGACGCGAGCTCACGCGTGCAGTGTGAAGATTTGTGCGTTTGTTCATCCGAAGCGCGCAAACCCGCGCCTCAGAATGAGCGCAAATATAAGCTCTCTCTGAAGTATTGTGTTTAAATGGACAAATTCACACAAAAATTATGTCAAAATACCTGTTTTGGTAAGTATCCTACAGCAGACATAGCCAGCTGAACGTAGGCCTACTGGATCAGTGCATTCTCTTAAAGTGACAGTCTTTATATTAATCGAACAGCAACAACAAAGAAATCACTCACTGCTCTTGATTAAAAAGCTTTTGTAACTTTAATAAAGAACAATCTTTAATTTATACAGTCAAATATGTGATGCTGTTTTACATTTGATTACTTTATTCAATTTCTGTACCTAAAAACTAATGCTAGACCTCCCTAAAAAAAAAAAAAAAAAAAAACCTGAAAATCAATGTTTATTTTATTTGTATCTTTACTCTATTGTATTTATTTGTGCTGTTGCTCGTAGTTAGATATATATATTTTTAAGTATAGTTTCTCCATAAACATAGCGCATACCGAACCATACCGAAAACCGTGACTCTAAAACCGTGAAACAAACCGAACCGTGAAAAAGTTGAACCGTGCCACCCCTAGTATATGACAGGTAACATCACTATAAACTAATGCAAAAAAAAGGAACAAAGTTACTTACGCAGCCATTGACTTCTTCACATGGTCTGCAGCATCAACGCCTCCCAACCTCTTCAGATGTTTACTCTGAAAAGGAGCAACAAGAAATTAAAAATATAACCAGAAAAAGTGGTCAGTAGAGTCCAGACCTCCACAAAGCAGGCACATGATGAGGACGATGAGTTTGTAGTGGTCACCAAGGTGAACAAGCCAATTGTCATAATGAAACTTTGCCAGCACTTTACAAGAGTAATTATTTAACCCTTTTGTTGTCTTCGTTTTTTTTTATAGCACTTGTCCTCTGGGGTAAATTAGCTACTACTAGCATAACACACACAACTCAGAAGTGCATGAAGCCTGAAAAGGCACTTCCTGCTGTAAAGACATTACCCGGATGAAAACATACTGTGCACGCTCTATAGGCCCCATGCGCCTATAAAACGTGCACACCTCTTCATCTTGTCTGTCTCTGATCAAAATGTGAAATGCCCCATGAAGCTTTGCTTATTAGAGTGTTTGTCTTGTACCCAATCAGGGAGAGGCATAAGAATATCTCTACAAATCTTTAGCATTGATGTATATTAGAGTTGTGAAACCATGTTTCACTAGTCTGATCCTCAGACCCCAATACCACCTGAGGGTTAAAACTTACCAGTTCTGCTCCCTCATTCTTGTCCTCCAGGCGATTCTCTAAAGCGTTGAGCTCTTCTTCAGTGTTTGCCGGCTTTACTTCATAACTTGTTCCAACAGATGAGGTGGCAATGTGAATTGTATCTTTGATTTCGACAAGGAGCTGAAGAACTCTCTTCTGGAATTCTAGCCAAAAAAGAAGCGACCGATTATTATTTTTATAATGTAGTGAGTACGCTCTACACCACAAAATCATATTTTTTTTTTTGTTTGCCCAATAAAAATGCACTGCCAAAACTCAATTTTACCAAGAATATTTGTGATATTTCTAGTCAAATGTCTAATTTCTATTCAAAATTAATATTATACACTTAAAATAAGACACCTAAAAAGTAACTTGTATATACAAAATTTACACAAAAAAAAAATAAAAAAATCCCACAGTAGAAAAATTTTTTTTTTTGCTTGTAATAATAAAAAAAAAAGAAAAAACACCTTAAATGTGTTACCATGTGTTCATGTGAAAAATCAGGTTAGTTTGAAGAATCAGCAGTGTCATAATGAACTGCTGAGTCTGATTCAACTGAAACGTTGGGGACAGCTAGAGACACTAGAAGACTCCTAATTATTCGTCAGCAAAAATAAGAGAATAACATTACTTTTTTCAGACATCGGGAAGTCTTCCTTCCTCAATTTGTTTGAGTGTGCATGCATAGACGTCGCCTTGGCTGCATTTGGGGGATCCCTTTCAGCTCTCAGACTTCTCAGGAGGCTGCCTAAGGCTTCGGTCGATAGTCGTTCTTGGGGTGTCACTGATGGAGAAAATGGGTTGCATACTATGCAGCCCATAATGGTCACGTACAAGCACACCCAAGACAGATACAAGTATCTTAAAGAGCTCCAGTATTTTTTTCCCATATTCCAGAATATGTTCCTAACAACACCCTCACCTCCTTGTGGGTTCAGAAGCATTCTGACGCCGTGAGAAGGACTCTGAGGAACTCTGCCTCCGTTTCTGCAAAAGTGACTTGAACGGACTCCTTCGGCTACGGCTAAATGATATGGTTAAAAAAAATAAAATAAATTAAAATAAATTAAAAAAGGACATTGCAATGACCATTATTGCAAATGAAGTCTAATTCTCAAATAAGTGGGAATGATCATTTTGCACAGCAGTTTTTATTTAAAACAAATATATCCATGTATAAATATTAGGGCTGCACGATATATCGAAATTATCAAAATATCGCAAATGCAAATATCGCAAGAGCGTGCGATATCTGAATCATTTAATAATAGGCTACTTGAATAAAAACGTTGCAGAAGGTCAAAGTTTTAGTTTGACGCATATAGCAAAGAATTGCTTGACGTTAAAAAGAGTTAAGTGCAATAAGTTGCAGGCTTGTCTTGCTGTCTGACTCAAACCTGAAGCGCGTGCACAACAACCCGCATCTCGCACAGTGTCTCTTCAGTTCTGCTGCACATGTGCAAAGCGCATGCATACACACAGAAACAGCGCATGAACACCGAGTTGATCCGTCTTTTGCATCTCCTCATATTTGAACAGACACATACACACAGAATTATGTAAATAGTATCTGTCTGAACGATCATTCATGTAAATGCAGTCGGTTATGTTTTAAATGAATGTAAACAGCTGAGAAAGAAATCTGATGTGTATCATTATACTGGATCTGTGCAGTCGGTCTTAAAGGGACAGCAGCCTATAAATATGTGCTGCTGAATATGTCACTAATGTTAATCAAACAACAAAACAGCTATAACAAAGAGTAATCTAAATTGAATTCACACAGAGAACACAATGCGGTGTTATTTTACACTTAATTATTACATTTCTGTACCTGAATACTACTGTTTATTTTATCTACGCTTGTAAATTGTGTATTTTTTATTTTTATTTTTCTTTGTATGTTCACATCTATGGTTCACACTGATGTTAAAATGACATTTTCTGTTTTGTGACATTACTTTTTATTTAATGCTAAAACACTGCTGGTCATTTTCAGAAGTTATAGTGATTCTTTCTTTTCCAAGAAAAATCTGAAACAAATTGGTTATATAATTTTTAAATATTTTAAAATGTAATTGTAATTGATTTTACACACTTTAAGCAATATCGTATCAGATATCGAATACCGCTTTTTTTAACAAGGTATCACATAATCACATTTTTCTTCAATATCGCACAGCCGCCCTAATAAATATATCTCATGTGACATTTGTTGAGGTCTGTGCCAAACATTTTCTTACATCTGGAAGGTGTGTAGTTCAGACTGCAGCTTTACAGTGCTTCCTTTATACGGACAATATTGTACTTTTGATCATATTTAAATTAAATACCTCCGTCCATGAGTTGAAGACCCTGAGGAACCCCCACGCTTTCTCTGAGAAAAGGATCTGGACAGACTCTGTTGGCCAGGGCTGAATGATCTGGTTTTAAAAAAAAAAAAAAAAAAGAAAGAAAGGGAAATTGCTACAGCAGGTATTGCAAATTAAGTAAAATTCAAAGTAGTGGGAATTATCATTTTGTGTCGCAATTTCTATTTTTACTGGGTCAGTACATCAAGCATTTTCTTACATCTGGAAGGTGTGTAGTTCAGACTACAGCTTTACAGTGCTTCCTTTATACGGACAATATTGTACTTTTGATCATATTTAAATTAAATACCTCCGTCCATGAGTTGAAGACCCTGAGGAACCCCCACGCTTTCTCTGAGAAAAGGATCTGGACAGACTATGTTGGCCAGGGCTGAATGATCTGGTTTTAAAAAAAAAAAAAAAGAAAGAAAGTGAAATTGCTACAGCAGGTATTGCAAATTAAGTAAAATTCAAAGTAGTGGGAATTATCATTTTGTGTCGCAATTTCTATTTTTACTGGGTCAGTACATCAAGCATTTTCTTACATCTGGAAGGTGTGTAGTTCAGACTACAGCTTTACAGTGCTTCCTTTATATGGACAATATTGTACTTTTGATCATATTTAAATTAAATACCTCTGTCCATGAGTTGAAGACCCTGAGGAACCCCCACGCTTTCTCTGAGAAAGGGATCTGGACAGACTCTGTTGGCCAGGGCTGAATGATCTGGTTTTAAAAAAAAAAAAAAGAAAGAAAGGGAAATTGCTACAGCAGGTATTGCAAATTAAGTAAAATTCAAAGTAGTGGGAATTATCATTTTGTGTCAAAATTTCTATTTTTACTGGGTCAGTACATCAAGCATTTTCTTACATTTGAAAGTGCTAAAGCACTCAATCAGTGCATCTGGTTTGTCCAGTGTAATTGTGATGTCCATACCAAATAAAATCTAATAATAATAACAATAATAATAATAATAATAATAATAATAACAACAACAACAACAACAACAACAACAGTGCTTCATTTATACTGGCAATATTGCACTTTTGATCATATTTAAATTAAATACCTTCGACCATTAGAAAGAGACTCAGAGGGACTCCTGCTACCACTGTGTGCCAAGGATCGAGATTGAGGTCTTGAGGGGATGTCCATTTGGGTTCTTTCTGTGTTTTTAAGAGGGTTTAGACACTGGGAAGGGTTTATATGTCAATAATTCAAAATTACTTTACACGTATTTGGTTAGTCAACATAAGAAACATTAACAGTTTACATTAACAAAAGAAAATTGAAATTTATATTCTGTGGCATTCAATTCAAGTTGTAACCTTTCAGTTCTGGTATGGCATACTAAACTTCAAAATATTTGATACCCAATCAAAGACAAAACTGGTTTCACACAACCACCTACCAAACTGTGCATCTGTCATTTTGGGAGGAGTTTGAAGAACAAAGTCATCTGTAATAAATAGGCGACAGTCATCAAAAAAAAAAAAAAAAAAAAAAAAAAGAAAAAAAAAAAAGTACTTAACTAGTAACTGTAGTGACTAATTAGCTCAATACTGGCATAGCCACGGTGGTGATTAAAATGCTACAATGATGTGTTCTGGATGTGCATACCTTTTGTTAGTCTTTTCTTGGCTTGATTCTCATTACTTGTATTTGCAGGATGCAGGATGTGGAGTCTTTTCATTGTGTTAGCAGTTGTGCCATATTTACCAGACTGTGCATTCGTCATTTTGGGAGGAGTTGGAAGAACAAAGTCATCTGTAATAAATAGTCAACAGTCATAAAGTACTTTCAAAACTGTAGTAACTAATTGGCCCGATACTGACATAGCCACGGTGGTGATTGAAATGCTACAATGCTACAATTTTTATTGTGTTAGTAGTTGTGCAATATTTACCGCAAAGTGTGACTAGTTGTGAGTTTGCAGTAAGAACCATTACATCTCTCCTATGATTCAAACATACTGAGCCCACCCCCCGTCTTCATATGACATGATTGTGTGACATGACCCACCACCAAGGTGTCACTGCCCCCTTTTGGTGTGGCATACCCCAAAATGAACCAGTGTTCAAAAAACAAAAAGCACTCATTGTGGCTCCAACAAAGACTATTATGTTATTACAAACTCTAAAAATACAATGAAAGCAAAACAGGTAAATTTGATCACCGCACACTGAAAAACTTTACTGAATCTTTGTTCTGAGTGAGCAACAATCAGAGGGAGCTACAGGCAAAACGTGTTGCTTGCTCACAAAGATTCTGTAAAGTTTTTCAGCATGCGGTGGTCTATTTCACCGTTTTACTTTAAATGTTCCTGCTACCAACCTGCACCTGACGATCAAACTATCTGTGGAGATCCTTTAGTTGGTTTACTCTAAAAATACAGTGTTACAATGATGTAGCCCTTGGGGTCATGTAGACATTGCCATCAGTGCATTGGTTCCTGTAAATTAACACATACCTTCACAAGGAATAAATTTTCGAATCTTCTTTGTAGCCTTTTCACCTAAAATTAGTAATAAGCATTCTGTAAGACAGTAGTCATCTTTCAAACAATTAGGCATACCTGTGTTGACTGTCTTAGTTTGAACTGACATTGATTGAATTGAAAGGTTAGAAAACCCTACTCCAACCTCATTGTTGTGACAGAGGTATGAAAATAAATTTGAAAACCAATTTTTTTGTTACATACCTGTACTTTTTATCATAAGACTTGGAGAAGATTCTTTTTGACTGTTTTCATTGACAGATGGTTCATCTAAAAAAAGGAAAAAGTCAATAAATATTTGATAGACAATTACAAATGTAATATTCCACAACACTGAAGAAGAAAAAAAAAAAAAAAAAAAAAATTCTTACAAATGATCAAATAAGTAAAAGTGCACTACATACCAATTTGGTAGTCGGGATACATTTTTTTTTTTGGCCTCCTCTTCGTCGGTAACTCCTCTTCTGAGCCACTCAATTCAGCAGTTGTAGTGAAATCATACTTCTCGCATTCATTATTGTCATCTGAAAGTACATACAGCAATGGTAAAATGCATACAAATGAGTAAGTCTTAATATACAACAGCAACTGGCTAAAAATGGAGGTTTGGCTGTTATAAAATACTTGTTTCATTTATATAAGCGGATATCATCTTGCATGCCAACAGTCAACAATAAACAGGCTATTGAATGACAATATTGTTCTTTTGATTGCATATGATATGATTTTGTGAGGAAGGGGCAGGACTAAATAAGCTTTTTGCTTCCTCCTGTTCCCTCTCGAAAATATTTTGTTGTTGTTTTTTTCCTGGATGAGACTGTTTATTTGTGTTGTGCTTCTAATATTTAGTTACTTTTAATTTTATGGTTATTTGCTGTTGTTCGAGATAAAACCAAACAATAAGACAGTCTCCCCAAAATACACAAGCAAAACTGACATAATAGGAGGCAAGAAATTACCAAACATACATAAGGGACAGATTGAGATACTTAAATGTTCATGTAAAAGAGAAAAATAAAGAAATGTCCATATGTATGTGTTGACTATTTGAAATTTGCCTTACGTTCATATATGACACAAGTCTATGCCTTACAAAACCCATACCTGACTGAATCTTAATTTTTATTAACGGGAATTTCGTCCATGACTCTTCTGGTTCTTTGCAGGCCTTCAATGCTCTCGCAGCTCCTTGTGTAGGCCACAATACACCACCATTCTTAACCCAACATGATGGTATCACTTCCTCCATCTCCATGGTCTCCTCTCTCCACACCGCTCTGGTCCACATTGTTCTGGTCTATAGAAAAAACAAATGAGAAAACTCAGAACAATGCTATCCAACAGTTAAAGTGAATAACCATCATTACATTATAACTAAAAACTTCTAACATTAAAAGATTAACAGCTATTAGTGGAGTTACTCTCATCTTCTTCTGTCACTTATCCTAGGCTGGTTAGTTCCTTTCACTGCCATGAAGCAATGGCATAAATACGTAGCCACTTTTGTATGGTAGACAAACTGCCTTGTGCTTCAGTTTTTTCTCCTCAATCAGCTCTCGTTTTTGGTTCCCTCTTTCGTCACGCAGTACAGCAATGTTAATCAGTTTTGAGTCGCATGGACTGGTGAAGAAACTGTCCAAAGCGTTGAGACTGTACACATCACACACACATGTCTTTTCTGGCCTTCTTTCCTTTACCAAGGCAAAGGCATGTCCCAAAAAAAAACAGGAGTCCTTTTTCTTAGTTGACAAAAATGTCCCAAGTGCTGCTGGTGAGACATGAATTTTTGCATTGTCCATTTCTGCTATCCTCTTCGATAGTTGTGCAATTGGGTTTTTTGCATTTCTGACACTTTTTTTTAGTTTTTGCAGGTGGTTTTCAAACTGAAAGGCAGAGATGTCATTCAAAGATGTTTCAAAGTGCCTTGCATCTTCAGCCAAGTGGATCAGGGCATGGACATTATAGGATGGAAAGATTGGGCTGTAGAGCTTGGTAGATGTTCTATAAAAATATACTAAAAGCTCTTCAGCGTAGTCAATGGATGACATCCGTGTAATGCCATTTGAGTCCAACAGTACAGACATGGCAACTGACAGTGTCAAAAAGTGATGGTAAAAACTGTCTTGCAGAATGCCACGGAGAACAACAGGTCCAGTATAGAGTAAAAACTGCCTGAATTCCGTCGCTTTCCATCTGTCCAAATCAGTTAGACTTCGTGGCTGTCGGGCAAATTCTCTTGGCAGCTTTCCACTGAGGGACAAGAGTTTTGCTGAAATTTCTCCAATTTGCCTTGAGGACAGCCTACACTCTCTAGGTCCCTGTTTTAGAAAGTTCAGCAATCGTCTGACAACCCCTAGGCAGACAACATGCATATAGTCCAGCACAAACGGTTGTATGCACTGCAAGCCTGCAGCGATCAGGGGTGAGCAACCAGTTTGGTGGATGGGATACGCCTGTTTAATGAAGTCATCTTCTGTTCTTGCATCAATCTTCTCCTGCGACTGGTAGTTGAATACAACCCTGTGACTTACATAATGTCCTTCAATGGTGCACCGCTCAAAGCTGCTGTAGGCATTGTGGGACTTGATGCATTTTAGGAATGCTCTCGCTGGGGCATCACAAATGAAAGCATTCACTTTTACATTTAATGTTCCATTTTGGAACTCAATCCCATGTTGTTGGATTGCCTTCAGTTCTGTTAAAAAACTAGACGTGTAATCAGTAATGCTGTTTGGCTTTGCAGTTCCACAAAATAGTGCAACGATAAATGGCTCAAACTTTTTCACACTACATAGAATGGGCCAAATTTGTACATTTGATGATTTAAACAATGGAACACCATCTACACTGAAATTTAGCAGTATCTCATTTTCTGTTGAAAAGAAATCGGGATACTGTGAGCACATTTTCAAAAGTCCCGTCTCCACACCGAAGTAGAGGAATTGGCCACCACATAGATCCCTGACTTCTATTTGAGGTGGAGTTCCTAACAGGGTTCTGGCATCTTTTGGCAGCCGGTGGCCATGTTTACATAACACCAAGAGCAGCTCATCAACCGATGTGCGCGTTGCCTTATTTTTTACAGCCCATTTTGCCAAATCACTTCTTAGATCACTTGATTCCTCCTCGGACAAAGTTCCAATTTCTGAATCACTTTCACCATCACTGTCTGGCGGGTGATGATCATCTCGATACTCGTCTTCTCCTGTATCAGACTGCTCCGGTGTCTGTATGTATGTCTTTTGGACTATCAGCAAAAGAGGGGCCAGGATTCTCATTTGAGGCACCTGGATTCTCATCTGAGTCACTAGAATCCACCAATGCGCGTAATTGTGCATTTTGTCGTCTCCATTTTTTGTGATACATCTGGGAGTGAAAATATGAAAATTAAATATTTTTAAGCCTAAATGTTTTATAAAGAAAATCATTCAATTTGAAATTAAGTCAAAAAAATCATCGAATCAAAATAAGTAAGCTGTGCTCATCATTTTTTTAAATAATATTTTCCACATCAACCTGTATTTAAATTTGACAAAAATGTAAGTGATTTTAAAGTCTTAGTTTTATGGGTAACAGATTCAGATTCAGATTCAAATAGATGGTTGGGTTATGTATGGGGACAACTCACCGTTGAAGGAGACTTTCAGGTCGTGTTCTTCCAAATCTCTGGAAAAGAGAAGGAAGAAGAATGAAATCTCAACCTTATTTTTAAAGTTTGTGGATGGAAAGTGTGTCAGTGTGCCACGTTCGACCAACAGAGACATCCCTAGCACACACACACTCCCTAGCACACAACGGCAGTTCGCGGTTAAACTAGTCTTCCCATACACACAATATTAATTAACACAGTATGTATTAATATGTGGGCCAGAATCAGGCACACTCAAAATTTATTCAGGAATTTTCTAGATATAAAATGTGACTTCAAATACGTTGCTTACCGTTTGAGCTGTTACCCCCTAGATTCAGTCCGAACCGGTCCAGGTCAGAATCTGCTAGCCTGCCTGAAGATGACGACACAGACCCACTTCGCGCATGCGCAATTGTCTGGAACCGTCAGAGCCAATAGAATCCAGTTCTAGTCACCGCCTTTAATTGTGTGATAGACAACCGCCGTCCTCCAATCAAGCCCTTGTTGTTAAAAAATCAACAATAATACAGTAGCTCCACAAAATACATAAAAAAAACAAGCTCCCAAAAAAACTACGCAAGAAGAAGTAGAAAGCGTTTTTTTTTTGTTTTTTTTTTAATGCTTTATTGTCAACAACAGGTAGCATGTACAGTGCCATATCTCATATAACAAAAAAAAATTCACATGCCTCAACAAGAAGGAACAATAAAAAATAATAATAATAAAAGACAAGAGGGTACATAAGCATCAGTTTACAAATAGATATACATAATAAAAATTCCATAGGATATTACAATGCAATTTAAATACAGAAAATATACTTTACAGGTCAGCACCATTCATTATATTTTATTTTTCATAATATGTGAAAATGTTAAAGGAGGAGCATATATTAATCACTTTAGTTGCTTTACTATTTTTAGATTTTGACATCACATCTACACACATTTTAATCCCCTTTTTCAAGCACCATAAAAATACATTTGCCTTTTGTAAACTTGCATTTATGAATGTGAAATTTACATAGAAATAAAATAAAATTTATAAAAAAACCAACATCCTTTAAAGAGCGATCCTTGATATAAAAACCCAAAATCACATGTTTGTAAGATAAAGAAAATGTTTTTAAAAATATTATCAGCAATGAAAATCTTCACATTATTCCAAAAATACTGGGTATATTGGCAAGACCAAAAC
This sequence comes from Cyprinus carpio, assembly GCF_018340385.1. NCBI lineage: Eukaryota > Metazoa > Chordata > Actinopteri > Cypriniformes > Cyprinidae > Cyprinus > Cyprinus carpio. The sequence goes on along the minus strand of NW_024879154.1, from coordinate 645,753 downwards.
AAATGAGAAATTGTTTCAGTGGAGCATTCACAGAAAGAATATTTTAAATAAATATCAATTTTACATTTTTGTAGGAATACCTTTGTAGGATAAACTCTATAAATTAATTTATATGAGATTTCATTAACCTTATTTGTAAGGAGGATTTTTTGAGGTAATGACCAAACTTGAGTCCAACTTACATTATTAAAGAAATTGTTCCAGTAGAAAATAACATAAGGCATAGAAGTAATCTCTCCTAAAAACAAGGATCTAATTTTATAATTGTTAGGCTTTAACCCAGAGAAACAGATATTGCCAACAAAGGTATGTTCAGGTCTAGGAGGACAGACAGAAAGTGTGGATGTATATACACAGCATCTGTACACCTGCAGGTATTGCCTTAGTAAGCATCTTGAATTATTTTAATGTAATAGGTATTTTGTATCTTGAGATAAAGTTTTTTTTAAATGTAAATAATTTCCGTTCATTATTAAATAACTGATTCACTAATAACAACCCAATTACTAAACCAATTATGAAAAAATAAAGAATTATTTTTATTCAAAATATTGGCATTATTCCAAAGAAAAGCGCTTTTATCACGACTCGACAAACATTTTATTCAGAGTTGATCTTTCAACGTTGTATCATTATTCATCTATCAACACTTTTTCAACAGTTAATTGTTCAGCATTGTTTGAATGTTGGAACAACGATATTTTTCTACTGATATATTTAAACAAAATGTTTAAAAGTCATGGCTGTAAAAAATAATGTTGATTTGACGTACAACTCATTTTTTTTTTATATTTCTATGTTGAATCCGTAGTGAGTTAACAACACCACTTCAACTATTTGGTGTTCAACGTTGTTTTGACGTTGAATTAATGTTTTTTCATAAACTGACATTATTTCAAATGTGAACTTGAGCGAGAAACTTCGAAACGCTGTATGAAAAA